>NW_024038987.1:600000-877964 GCF_016077235.1 Cyprinodon tularosa | reverse complement strand
GGAGAAGTAGAAGGAAGGGGAGGATTTAGAAAAGCAGCAGAAGGAGGGGAAGGATGAAGATAGGCAGGAGCAACAGGAGGATGAGGAGAATGAGCAACACAAGGAGGAGGAGGGTGGTAAGGAAGAGAAACAGCAGAAGGAGAATGGGGGAGGATGAAAAGAAGCAGGATAAGGAGGATGAAGAGGATCAGGAGAAGCAGCAGCAGGCAGGGGATGAAGAGAAACAGCAGCAGCAGGATGAGGAGAAGGAGATGCAGCAAGAGCAGCAGCAGGATGAGGAGAAGGAGATACAGCAAGAGCAACAGCAGGAGGAGGAGAAGGAGACGCAGCAAGATAAGCAGCGGCAGGAGGATGATGAGGAGAAGCTGCATTAGCAGGAGGATGAGTAAGAGGAGGAGAGGCTGCAGGTGGAGGAGAAACAGTGGCAGCAGCAGAATAAGAAGGAGGGGGAGGATAAAGAGAAGCAGCAGCAGGTATAGGCTGAAGAGCAGGAGCACAGGCTGGGAAGGAGCATGGAGGTGGAGGTCGCTTGGTTCCAGCGATCGCAACATACCAGGCGGTGCGAGCTGCGAGGGCCGCACAATGCCACTTGTGGCTTTAATTTGAATTGAATTACACACATTGTTGCCAAAAATTGGCATAGTTACAAAGAAATAGCATACATTATCACGCTAATACAACTCTAGCCTAGTGTTAACATATAAAAAAGGCTGTAATGGTGAGTAACTTTCAATGTTTTAATGAGGCTATAGGTAAGTTATGTATAAAACATCTATTTAGCAGATTAGCTACTAGTTAATTAGCCATATGTTACATTTTTTTAAGCCAGCTGTTTGCTGCTTAAATAATTTTTTATATTCTTTCATGAAAGACAGGGGTATGCATTTTTAGCAAAAATAGTACTGTTGCTTTATAACAAAAATCCATGTAAATGTTTTATGGACCATTGTTAAACAGTGCTTGCCTGCCCCCACTTGTTGCTGTCAGCTGGCTGAAAGGAGGATACTCCGATTTCCATTTAATTGCAAGAAAAACAGATTTGAATTTTGGAAATATTCTGGGTACCAAAAAAAAAAGACAAAAAAGAAAAAAAAAAAGTGATGATGTCAAAGTTGAAGGAGTTCAGTTGCTTTTATGAAGGAAACCGTTTTAAAATGACAAATGTCAAGCTCGAACTGCAGAGTGGCAACCTGAGCAGATAGTTTGAATAATGAGCCGGCTAATGGTATCCTGCACTGTTCCGATCATAACTTTCATTTTATTTCATAAAAGAAATATTGGGGAGTGAATACTACAGTGCAATAAAACTGATATTTTTACACCGTTTTGGATCTCATACTTTGTTATAACAGTGCTGTTGATGCCCTCTGCAGACTTAAACACAAGTATTTTTCTGACCTTAATGTGTTTGTAAGGTGGCGGTTTTCTGTAATTCTTCTTGTCCTCTTGAAGTTGCCGAAGCTCCTTTTCTGTCTGCAGTTCACGGAATCGCACAGCCGCCTCCTCCAAAGCTGAAAATGAAAATCAACGTTACAAATTCAACAATTATAAACGCTGAATAAGTCATGTGTTTCAGAATCTGCACAAAAAGCATTCCCACCTTTCTTGTATGTTGCATCAACACCCTTTCCCATCTTTTCTTTGCTGTTTGCGTCAACATCCATGTACGGGAACACCCTGGCCTGGTAGGTCCACAGGTAGTCGTTGGAGCCAAAGAAATGGACTGGAAATTCCCCCACATCGTGCCTCATCCGCTGGATGTTATCCGGGATGGTTTTAGGATGGCTAACCTCCGCAGGCCACCACCTAAGGTGAAAAAATCACATGAGGGGCAGAACATTAAATAAAACTCTGAAATTTGTTTGCTTTATGTTGTGTTCTTCATTTTATTCAATACATTACAGCCAATACAAGAAAACACCTTATTTAACAAAGCTGAAAATATTGCTAATGTAAACTAAACCTTAAACCAAAAACAAAATAAATAAATAATTTTAAGCACAAGCTCAGCTTAATATCACTTTAGAGTTTGAGGTCTATAAGAGCAGTAAGTAAGAATAATTAGACTAAACTGGTAAAAGAGTTAAATATCTACTGGTGACTGAACACTACATCCTGCATGCCTGAATAACCAAGCCAAGTTAAATATATTTCCAATTTCAAGTAAGCCAATAGTATGGATCTTTTATCATCTGCAGTATAAAATGCTTGGAATAGATTGACTATGTCTTCACGGCAACAAAATAAATGTTGCAAAAGTTTGCTATAAAAGAAACACTAAAAAGCCACCTAACTAATTACATGTTAGTTTTAATGCCCTGAACTTCCATATCAATGCATTCTTTTGCACCATATTTTTTTGTCGCCCACACTGTTTACATTTGATCACTGCTGAATTTTAAGAAATGAAAATGTCCAGAAAGCATAGGTCTAAGTCATGTTTTAACTCTCTTTTTGGGCCACTATTTTGCTGCGTTAGATTACCATTTGCAAAGGTGTCCTTATTGATGAGATATTTTAGTACATATTAAAATTATAGTATCATGCTGTCAGATCTATGATCTGAACCCCCTGTACCTTTATATCTCAAAGATGCTCATCTGGAGTTAGATCTGGGGAAAGTAGAGCCTACTGGACGACCGTGAAACATTGTTTATGTGCCAGAAACCAGTTTGACGTTATTTGAGTTTTGTAACTTGGTGTTTCATCCTGTTAGAAGTACTCACTTAAACTGTCAACTGACTAATCATTAGTTTAGGTTTGTGGTCCAGTTGTTTTATTTGCTCTACTACCTGCTTTTATCTTTTTTTTTTTTTAATCATTAATTGATTTTATTCTGCTTTTATTTTGCATCTGTTTTACTGTTTAATTCAAGCTAACTAAAAAAGTGGGTTTATCCACACATGTTCTAGTAAATAACTTTGTTGAAAAAAAACAAAAAAAACCTTTAAGAAATATAACCACAGGCAGCAATTTTTGATCGAAAACCATTAAAACCACATGATCAGGTTTCAGAAGCTTTGAGTCCTGTCACTAACCTGTAGCGGCCGACCTTCACCCACAGGATGTCCTTGTAGCGAGGCCTTTTCCCGGCCTTACAGTCGTTGCAGTACCAGCTGCCCTTGGGCATCTCAATGTTCAAACACTCTCTGTGAAATGCGGCTGGACATGACTCACAGCACAGAAGGCTTCCTCCTGATGGGTGCAGAGAAAAAAACAGCCTTTTTAAACACTTTTCTGTTTAGAGATTGATATGGTTTATGTAACGTAATAAACTCACACGGCACATACTTTTAAAAAACAACAAATAGCTTCTGAGGAGAGACATTAAAGGTTCCACTTTTACAAGTCTTCCATGTGACAATATTACTAAGACATTAGCTTAAAAACACGTTGCTGTCACCGTGGAGATTAGGTCATAGGGAGGCACTTTGTCTCAACTTTGCTCAGAAATGATCTCGCCCTGCCTCACATCCCCGCTCCTTGACCTGATAAAGTGGGCATGTTTTTTACTGAGCCAGAGGATAAACAATGTCTGAGCTAGGACAGCGATGGCCGCTTATTTTCCAGGACAGGGAGGGGCTGCTGCAGAATTCAGCAGAATTCATGAGGATCACTCAGACATGCAGAATAAATCTAAGTACCAGCTTGTGCATGAGTCTAATAAAGAATTAACATTATAACATAGACAAAAGCTTAAAAAAAGTTGATTTTGCATGATATAGACCTTCAGATGGCATCATTTTGAATAATAAAATAATTTGGGTCATTTTACTGCGCTGTACATTAGAAACAAAGCAGCTGGTAAAACGTGTTAGTATATAAAATCAGTACAAGGACAAAAAAAAAAAGAACAAACAAAAGAAGGGAAACACCACCAATCATTCTCTAGCAGCGCACTACAAAAACAGTTAAACCAAGAAGAAAGAAAAGAAGAAAGAAAAAGTTTTTCATAAATTTTTTTATTTATAACTGGTAGTGGGATGTAACTAAAATGTGTTATTGACTTAATAGCGGGGTCCGTAATTAATTATCCATCCATCCATCCATCCATCCATCTTCCTCCGCTTATCCGGGGTCGGGTCGCTTTTTGACTCAGCTCTCTCTTCACCACGACGGACCGGTACAGCGCCCGCTTCACGGCAGACGCTGCACCAATCCGCCTGTCGACCTCCCGCTCCCTTCTTCCCTCATTCGTGAACAAGATCCCAAGATACTTAAACTCCTCCACTTGGGGCAGGACACCCCCCTGACCCGGAGAAGGCACTCTACCCTTTTCCGGCTCAAGACCATGGCCTCGGATTTGGAGGCACTGATTCCCATCCCGGCCGCCTCACACTCGGCTGCGAACCGATCCAGCCCCCTGGATTGAATGAGGGAATAAGGGTGTCCATATGTGCACTTGGCACCAGGACACCCTAGGCCGCAGTTCGATGATCGACTTTGTCATTGTTTCATCGGACTTGCGGCCGTATGTCTTGGACAGCTCGGCAAAGAACTCATGCTCTTCCTCAACACTGAAGTCCTCAGACATTTTTCTTTCTTTGTTTCTTTCTTTGCACAGGTAAACAGCACATTTCTTCTTCTACGCTTGCATTATCGGCAGAGCAGACGCTGAAACTGCACTTTTATCTGGTTTGGTCTGACGCGGTTTCCGTAGAGTCGTGAACTCGCAGGCGCGCGCTTTTAGGAAATCCTATAAACTACTGGTTAGGCTCTAAAAACATTATAAATGACTTCGTTTTGAGTAAATTATGGACGCTACCCACTCAGGACACTTGGAATACATTGGACGAGCAGTATGGAGGAATATTGTATTGACACATTTTTTGTGGACTTTTATGGACCTTTCTGTCTCGGGCGCTATGGACCTCCATTATTTGAATGTCAGCAGACAGCAAGAAGCCTCCCAGATCTCCAGATGCATTTGAGATATCAAAAAAGTACTCCAGAGTGTTGTTCAGCATGGGGGTGAGTAGAAAATGAAGGCTAATCATGTTTTGGGTGTACTATTCCTTTAACCTTAAATTCTGATAAAAAAGTAAAAATGGAAATTTGTCATTACAGAACAACGGGACAAAACAAATTAAAAAGCTATAAAAAGAAAAGAAAAAAGCTTTTTATGAAATTACTACAAACTAAGCCAAAAGCCAAAAAGTTTATATATGATATAATATATGAGTGACCAAAAAAAAAAGAATGACAAACATCTTATGACAGAACAGTTAACTAAACTTTACTCATTCATTGATAGAGTGGCAAAATCAGGCCAAAATAATGGAGTTTTATGGAGTAAAATAAGATTCTATTTCAATTTAAATAAATAGTTATGAGATAATATATGAAGAAATAAATGTAAGAAGAATGAAACAATGTAAAAAGATTGTACCTTCAGTGCAGACGAAGCACCAACTGACGTTTACATGTTCGTGGTTCTTGACGCCTCGGCGGGGGGTGAAATGGTTGGGGCAGATGATGCTGTTATTGGAAAGCACAACGCTTCCCGCCGCCATGCACAGATCTGTGGCGTGATAGGCCACTGGGCAGCGAACACATCGCACCAGGCGACCTGCAGAGATGCACCAGAGCACAGGCGGTCAGCGCGGGGCCGCGGCCTGCATGTCAGCCACGCCTTTTTCTTTGCTTACCTTTGGAGATGGACGAGCTGTTGGGGCTGGTGATGAAGCAGGTGAGGCAGACGTGGATGGAGCAGCGGAAACTTCGGTTCACTGGCGCGGTCGGGGCATAGTTTGCAATACACTCTCCGTGGTAAAACTTCCCACACACAGGAATCATGCAGCGACGCACATCTTCGCTGCGCTTCTTACACACAAAGCAGGTGTGGATCCCTGAGCAGAATGGATAAAGTTTTTCAGCTCAGGAAAACTGATCACAAAGAATACGACAACCGTGATAATCTTTAAACAAAGTTTTTTGATGCCTTTGAATGTTTTTTTTTTTTTTTTATAAAACCCCTGTTTATCTATTCAGCTAATGATTATATTCCTTTATCGTAATGTCACACTAGATTTTCACCCTGTGCCTGTAAAATATTCAAAAAACTGTTGATTGAATCTACTTTCATCCCTAATAATTGTTACTAAAATGTCTAAAGAAGCTTCAGTTTTGTATAGTTTTACTTATCAAGCAGTTTAATGGGAGACTGTAGTTTCTGTGAAATCAGCCCAGAGGGGAGTGTGAATACCCACCATCATGTCTATTTAAGCTGCAACATTCATCTCATAAAGCACCGTGGATCAAATTGGAGTCTGTGACCCCTGGAGGGTCGGATTCAAGAACATTTCTGAGCTGACATACAGTTTTCACACATTGACCATTTTTAAGCCTAAGTTACTCTCAATGCTGTGTCCGGTGCCCTGTTGCTCAAAAAAGCCAGAACTCACCATGACAACAAGTGACTTGACATCTCCTGCACTTGTAGTTTGGCTAACCGAAAGGTGATGTTTGACTTTCTTACTACCTTAAAGTCGTAGGGAAACGGCTGTTCCAACTTTTGCATTTCCGAATTTTCCCGAGTGGTGCACGACTTTACATGAGGGAATAAAGTGAATGTGATTGGTTGTTTATCAAGAGGGCAGGATTATTGTGGCAGAAGGTTCGCAAGCAAGGGATGTGTTTAGTTGTGGCCGGTTTGTCGGAAGCATCTTGCTAACCAGTTAGCAACTTAGTGCTAGTAGGTTCCCAATGGGAAATTCCATTGGGACCAAGTAGCACTAAACTGGTGACTTAGAAACGACACTGTCAAGGAACGCTATGGACAGCGGAAACATGCAAGAGGAGGAGAGTTTTGTGTCAGGGGCCGTGGATCAGTCTCCTCCGTCACGCATTTTTTATTTAGAGGAGGAAAGCGGGGACGAAGTTGTTTTGGAAGAGGACACCAGGGCGGCAGAAGCTTGGTTTGGTGTAGAAGGCTTACAGCCGTACATGTTTGAGCCCTTGCCTCACAACACTGCCAGTTCTGTTAGCTCTACGCCTGCCGAAGACTCAGCTTCCATCCCCGTGAACACTGGGACGGAACTCAATGGTAAAGTGAATGATTCCTTTTTCAACCGTTGCGTATATTATCTGTGACATATGAATCAAGATACTATGACCGAAAATTTTTTATTGGCAGATGACCGTTGATATATGATTGGACGAATTTAGGTGTACAACCTGACGTATAACTAACTCGCCTGCAAAAGAATTTAAATATGACTTCCCTACGACTTTAAAAATATGGTTGGTAATGTTGGGAGAGCAAGCAAGATTGGAAAGTGGCACTCCTCCTCCTCCCTCCGGTCAAAGCTACGCCTCCCCTGCAAACTCAAACTTAGACGACTTTTACTGTCAACTTGTAAACACAGAGCTTTGTATACACAGCTTTCACACAGTAAATGAGGAGCAGCTTAGCAGTGAAATGAACATTTCTATTTCATAAAGTGCAGTAGAGATCAAATGTAAACAGGAGAAAAATATGGTGTAAAACGTATTGATGTGGAAGTACAGAGCAGTGGAAACACGCATCTCACAGCAGAACTTGGCAAAGCAAAATCGACTCAGCGATTTCTTTCAATATATTTTGGACTTCAGCCTAATTACCTTATGTCTGATTTGGCTATAAAAAATATATTATTATTGTGGCCTTCAGGGTATCATGCTAGGATTAGCAATAATAACCATACAAGTTTTAGCATGTTACTTTTAGGAATACTAACATCACGAGTTTTGGGAAAGCATGTTGTTAATAATTCTGGCAACGGCTGAACCATGAGAATTCACGCGGTTGTGGAGGGACAGAGATGAATGCATATGATTGTTTTTTTCCATTCCAACCAAATGGCAGAGATTGGTCATAGTTTTTAGAGGCTTTCAGCTCCCACAGAAGTCTGATTTGTTACATTCCTTTTTCTGAATACGTCACGTACTGACCCCCCTCAGGATGGAGGGACCATTTCACTCAATATAACAAAAAGTGTTTCTGAATAGAATAACCTTTATTTATAGAGGCTTGGATCTCACTGAGATCCAAGTTCTCAAGAAAGACCTGTTGGATTCAACAAAAAAAAAAAAAACTATAGGATTTTACAGATGTACGAACAAAATAAAAACTAAGAAAAAAACATACATAAACTTAAAAAGACATGATATTATTATAAAATGAAACCATATCCAACACTGTAAATAAACCTGACTGACCTTGGCAGCTTAACAGAAAATCCGAAATCCAACAGGTGTAACAAAAACATCAGCATTTACAACCTGTTTACTACAAATTACAAAAACATTTCATTTAATATTTGTGAATTAAAGTGTGCAATGGGTTCATTCTACAAGCAAATCCAAGTAGAATGCTTTGATGTTTTAAAAACAGGGTTTTATTTTGAAGCCAACTGCCATTATTCCTCTGTTTATATTTTTCTATTACTATTTCTAAATGTCATCCATGGACAATTTTCAAGCTAGTGAGATATTCAGCCTGCTGCAGGGAGTCTTGCTGAGGTCAATGTGAGCAGGATCCATCCACGTGCTTCACTCTTACCATGTCTGACACCCCATCTGGCTTACCTTTGCTTTATAAACTATGCATTTTGCCGTGTGAAGAATAGATTCAGTCTGTATTGCTATGAGACAATGAAGTGAAGCTCTCCATCATGCCAGATATCCATGTTTAGCACTCAATGCCTGTTCCAAATCCCCATGTTAAGGTGTAAAACCTTTCATTTGTTGTAACGAGTACATCTCTCCACTGTGAGATCAAATAAGTCAATTAACAGGATTTAGCATCAATCAGTATGGCAGAAGTGAAACACAGACGTACCTGATTTGCACTCTGGACAGACAAACTTCCCTTTGGGTGCCTCAGCTAGAGAGATGCAGGGCAGGTGAAAAGCTCCACAGCACTGACCCTCACAGAGCAGCAGCTCCCCTGTCTTCTCACATACCTGACAAAAACAAATACAAACTACAATCACAGAAATTACAGTAAAAATGTGTTTGTGTGGTTGAATTACATCGTCTCATTGGCACCCATAATGAGTCCCGTTAAATTAATCTAAAAGAGGCCCTTTAAAGCTATTTCAAGTCGTTTAGGGTGTCACTCTTCAAAATGGGAAAGAGAGGAGAACATGTCAATCCTTAAAAGGTGGGAATTGGAGAAAAGAAAATAGTCAAATATATGAAGGAGCTAATCTCTGTGGTCACAACAGCAATGGAAAAGTTTAAAATAACTGGAACTGCTACACAGGAATACCTGGATGGGAAGCTAGTGTTATCTTTTTTTTCTATTGGGAACAGTGAGTCAGATAGTGTGGGAATAAAATCCTTAAAAGCTCAATGTTGGAGAAGTGCAGAAAAGTGTGCCATCTTGTGGGCCCCAAATCTCCATAATAGCCATTAGTACTTGTGCGTTCTCATGTGCTTGTAAAACATCTCAAACCCTTAAACTGCTCCAACTGACACACACTGAACACAAGACTGAGAACAGAAATAGTATCTGGAGGTCGTTCTTGGTCCATCCTCTTTACCAAGCATGCATCAGAGCAGACTTGTCTGTTCTCCAGACTCACAGCTGTCCCAGCATGCAACGCGGGTAGCACAGCAACTTCCAAGGGAGCGCTCACAGAGCTCAGTTTTGATTTAAAAGTTATTTTTTTCTGTTGCTGTTCTTCTACAAAAGTAAGCTTTAAGATAATTTTTTGTTGAGAACATTGTGTTTTTAAGCTTCAATGAATGGCCCGTTAACTGATTTAGTGATTAATAAAAAAAAAAAAAGTTCTGATGCTGAGAGGACAGTGGAAACCAGCGCGCCTCTGAGGCTAACTGCAGCCCGTCTGCACAGCTCTCTCTGCACAACTGTGTGTGAGGTGGCTCTGATGGCAATTTTTAGTTTTATTAGACAAAATGTTTATTTGATTTGTGTTTATCTGACTGTATTAATTATAATTATCTCACCAAATGAAAAAGTAGAGCTGTATTATTATCTATAGACTATCAATAACAGGAGGTGAAACGGGTAAAACACAAAAGCAGAGCGTGTGGTGGTGTCCTGAGTACGATTCTGTTCCGATTGACACTGATTTGTTCTGCGCGCTTCCGTTTTTCACTAAGTCCATACTTCCTCTTGTTGGGACCGTACTTGATGAGAACACGGGTCCATACTTGTGTGGTGAATTGAGAACCGGCCAAGGATCAAAAGACTACCTCCCCTGTTCTAGCTAAAGATGTATAGACCTTTAGAGTGACTGTTCTGATAACGTTTATACCTGATGCTTCTTCACCAATCCCTGAATTCAAAGAGGGATGTAACTTCTTCATGAAGCCCAGTTTCTAAGACAGTAATCTCATGAATGATCAGCGTTAATCTCTAAGAATGAGGCCTTTAACCTAAAATAAATAGTGATGGTGCTTTCACTTTTGTACATTTTTGTACAGAATCTAAGAACCTAGATGCAGATAAAAATGTGTAAAACAAAGTTTAAATCATTCTTTAAACACATTAAAAGACCCTGAGATGACCATCATATCTAAGTGGGCTCAGCATTCAGTTTAAATGTGCTCTAAGTACTTTAGTCTTTCCTCTGTATTCTCCAAACCGTCCTTACACAGCTCTACAAAGTCTATATATCATTTTGAAGATTCCTACCTGACACACATTCTCCTTCATGGAGGCGGGCCCTCCTCGGTCACCTATGATCTTCCTTACAGGTAAAACTGAGTCGTCACACAGCAACAGGTCGTCCTTCACGGAGAACCTTTGCTCCTGTCCAAACTTGTCTTCCTATCAAAACAACATGTTTCTTTTGTAATTATCAGATTTAAACAGAGGATGAATTATGGGGTGAACATCAGCTCACCTCTGACTCCACTGAGTCCTTTGTGTCTTCCTGGATGCTGTTATCAGAGTGAGAAACATCCGCTGGAGCCGTCTCTACCTGTTCAGGCTCAGGCAGGTCGGACCCTGGATCAGGGGGTACAGGAGGCGCTTGGGGCTGAAGGGAGGGTAACAGTGGGCAGGTGGTGACCTCAGAGACTGGTGTGGAGGCTGGTGGAGATTTGGTCTTGGTTTTAGAAGACGGTGGAGAAGAATCTGTTCACAAGGAAGTCAATTATTGACACTAAACAACACAAGGCGACTAAAAAGTGACATTCAGTTATCTAAAGCAAAAACTGTGGTAATTCCTGTCACTTAATATAAGGGATTTACAGATCTCCTATTTTTAATTTGACAAATTTATTGTGGAAACTGCCATGAAAAGAACTTTAAAATGGAACAATATCTTACATTATTTTCCTATAAACAAATTCTAAAATGTCACCTTTCTGCCTAAAATCTCACTATTTTGGTAGAAGCAGCAGTTAATTAAATTAAGATTTCACAGTAGGCACCAAGCACAGTTACTAGTATGTGTGGTAAATGCATATTCAAAAGTATTCAAATACATTTCTATTGAAACATTTGAACAAGTTAACATTTCGATTCAGTTCTCTAACAATTAGCTTTGTAGTAGTTGTTTTTTTTTTGCCTCTGTTATCATGCTGATGGAGGGAAGATAAACTCAGGACTTTGTCACGACTTGTTGGTCAAACATCCAGCTGTTTTTAACTTTATATTTTAATGTTCTGACTGCAGCTGTACTCTTACTGCCATATCCTGACAAATTTGTATTTCTTCAATGGTTTGTTCTTTAGCTTTCCCATTTTAAAGATTGGTTCAGAGATATTTGCCACATCGTAGTTTTACATGGATTACCAATTATGTTGTGCCGGTATACTCTGACCCTGTTCAAGAAGTAAAATAAAAATTAAACATTACTTCGATACTACTTATTTGATAGGAAATGTAAATAAAAGTAATTTATAATTATTCATCACTATGGGACTATTTGTAACACTGAATAAATTAACTTAAATTGAAGGTTGGGTTATTTTACATTTTTCACTGTATTTTTTGACAACAAAAAATTAACATTTATTTTTTATTTTTAAATGCATATTATTGGTAAAGAATGTAGGATATCCTTGACCTGTTCGAGGGGCAGCATTTGAATTTGTCTTCAGAGCTTTAATCTGAAAGAAAAAAAAAACATGAGAAACAGAATCAGCTTTATTGTCCAAGTTAATGCACAAACCAGAAATATAACTTTCACACATTGACAAATTAAATAATAGGTTAAATAATAACGAAAACATATGTATTTTTATAGACATTTTAGAACTGTGCAAATGAAATGTACAATCTCAATAAAAGAAAAAACAATACATCGACGCTTTCTTCTGGGGTTTTTTTCCTTCTCTGGTTTTTATTTTGATAAATAAAAAGTGAACAAGCTACATTTGGACCAAAGAAATCACCATCAGTTGTTTCAAAATACATTAAAACAGATTCAAATAATATATTTTTAAATAGATTAATCTGAATTTGCTTCATGAACTTCAACAGGAAACTAAAGGACCAGTAAAAAAAAATAATATCAAGAAATCAAATAGTAACAAGAAGATATCTTGACTTTGCTTTGTGTGCCAGAAAAACGTCCGCTTTCCCAGTACCGGCGCGATTCGCTACTTGAAATAATTATTGTCCACAAATATTAACAACTTTGGTTAAAATGACTTTAAAAACTAGAACACCAAAACAAAAAAGGAAAACAAAGTCACTAACAAATGTTTGGCACAACTTCAAGTCCATTAGGATCAACAGTTGAGCAACATTATTGTATTTGCACTATTGGGATATCTTATAAATATTCTGCTGTATAAGGTCCTGCATGGAAAGCCTAACAGTTTCCCTGAGTAGTTGGGGTCATAGGTCACCTGGTATTTGTTGGGTCTTTTGTTTTGTTTGCATTTTCTGCAAGCATCTTTGCTCACTGCCAATAATCGTACTGGCCATGCAGAGGATGCTGCTTTTGTTATTCCACGCTAGGCGTAAATAGCAAACACTGTTCTTATATTCAGTGCCTAAAAAGTTTTTGTGTACATCATATGAATATTTTTCTAATTGAATATATTGTACATACATTCCATAGTTTAAAAAAAAATGAATCTACATTACCTTAAAAGCATCGAGTTCAAATGATAAAAATTACGAGATATTTGAGTTTATGAGCCATTCCAACTAGATGATCTTTACATTATAATGTCCTACAGTGGATAACATTGTTTATTCTTGACTTCAATGACAAACAATTCACCAATCTTACACAGCTTATCAATATGATTGAATTATAACCAACAGATGTTTCCTGCTTTAGCCATGCCTCCGGCAAGATGATCTTACACACTATACATGCGTTTTCCTACACCGGAGACACTTCCTACATTCTATTAATTGGTTTCACATTTGACCAAGTAAGAAGAAACCTAAAGTCACCCTTTCAGTTTTATGTCCTGGGATTTTCCTCTGCCACCGTAATCTAAAAATCTCTTCACTATGAGGCATGAGTTTATATCTAAAAAAAAATGTAAATCTAAATAAGTAATTTTTTCCTACTATAAGGGAATTGAGGAGGTAAGTGAGACCCTTTACCAATGGAATAAGAAGATTTACATTTGAAATAAGAAAAAAACAATTGCATTGTCTTATTCCAAGCACATTTTATTTAATTTTCTTATTTTAGTAGTAAACATGCTCATTCCATTGGAAAATCCTCTTACTTACCTACTGAAATTAAAGCTACAGTGTGTAATTTTCAGCGACATCTAACGTCCAGACTGCAGACCGCAGCAACATGAACATCTCCCTCCCACCGCTTCTCCCCCCCAACAGTACGGCGAGCGTTACGGGACAAAATGTCTTCCACGACGTCCGCATCACCTACCTTCTCAAGTGATGAGGTTTGTTTACATAGATAATTTTACAGATAGTATTTCATTAGTCTGTGTAGGGTATAGATTTCAGTACAGTCTCAGTTCATCTCTCTCAACTTGCCGTAGTTACTTTCGAGCGTAATGGGCGATCTCGCAATCGGTAGTTTGTTGGCTCTGCGCTGCCGTAGCGCAAAGATGTCTGCCTCCATGGCTGCAAGACCCGCTCCTATGTAATTATTGTTACGGCTGCAGTGGGTCTCTGCTTTTTCTTTTAGGGTCCTGGAGGCAGGCCTTCTGCAGGTGTTATGTTTTTCCCCTGATTGGTGCTCTGCTGCTTTAAAAGCTGTCATGCTGCAGCAGTCAGGAGGCTTTTTTCCTCCTCTCCCTCTTCAGAACTCCAGTTGGTTTGGTTTGGACTTTATGATTGAGTTTTGTTAGGTTTGTTTTGCGTTTGTTTATCTCTAATTGGTTGTGGTTTTGTATTAATCTGTTTTGGCTTCTTATTTCAGGCAATTCTTTTTTCAGTTTTTACTTAATATAATTTAATAAATTTCCTTTTTCATTAACTCTAAAATCCTTGTGTGGTCTCCATTAATGTTACCCCACCTAACAAGCCAGGTGGACGTAACATTGTGGGGGCTTGTCCGATTCATGTGGACTAATTATGCTTAATTGGCCTCATTGTTTGTCTTCAGGTTGCAGTTACATGCCCCTGATTTTGGTTTTCCTGTGTTGCAGGATGTTTGTGGGTTTTAGGGCTACTTTAAGGTATTTGGAACCTTACTAGATTTTGGACATTTTTGGTGTTCCATATGTTTGTTGTTGGAGGTCCATGAGGATTTTTGCTCTTTGGTTAGAGGGGGGGAGAGAGAAGTCTCTTTGTTTTGTGTCAGGTAAGTGCTATCTGGTGTTTGTTGTTTTGACAACTCCATTTTAGTCGACCCTGTTTATTATTTTAGTTTGTTATTTTTGGGCTGGATTCTGGGCTGAGGGCACCGCCGTGGTTTGCTGCCTGAGAGGTTCTGGCCTGGAGGGATTTGCTGCCAGCGGTATCTTGGTGCTTAAAGTGCCTTAGCTCTTGGAGGAAAGCCTGAAGACTAGGCTAAGATTAGTCAGGGCTTTGATCGGTTAGTTAGTGGTAGGATAATGGAGTTTTGCCATTTGCTTGTACCAGTTATGCACTTCCTGATTGTTGGTTAAAAAGAAAAACAAAAAAATTGGTGTTTTCTGATTAGGTTGGTTTGTTGGATTATTTTTTTTTGTTGAAAATGGATACTGTGGGTTCTTTTTTGGCTTCCCCAAGTTTAGAACTGTTGGAAAAGCTTACTAAGGAGCAGATGCATCAAGTAGCTGAACACTTTGAAATTGACCTTGGAGTTGCAAAAGGATTTAAAAAACCCCAATTAAGGAGTTTCTTAAAAGACAAACTTGTACAACTAAATGTCTTTGCCATTTCTTTTTCAGATGCTGATGTGTCAGATGTAACTTCCCGGGGCATAGATTCTTTAACTGGTGCTTCAAAGTTGGATGATGACTCGCCAGGTCCAACGGTGTCTCAAGAGTCTCAATTAAAGTCAGAACTGAGATGGAAATGCGGTTTGAGGTGGAAAAATTGCGGCTAGCACATGAGCTTGAGGAGAGAAACTAGCTTTACAAGAAAAGAGGCTAGCGTATGAACAAGAAGAAAAGAGGCTAGCGCATGAACAAGAAGAAAAGAGGCTAGCACATGAACAAGAAGAAAAGAGGCTAGCGCATGAACAAGAAGAAAAGAGGCTAGCGCATGAACAAGAAGAAAAGAGGCTAGCGTATGCACATGAGTTGGAGGTTAAGAAATTATCTTTGGAAGCTGAGCGCTTAAAGTTGATGTCTGAGGGCAGGTTAAGTGGTGGATCTTTCAATCTGTCTCAAGGTGATGATAGGTTTTCTGGTCATAACTTGGTTAACATGTTGAAGCTGGTACCCAAGTTTAATGAACAAGATCCTGATGTTTTTTTTTCTTTGTTTGAGGACATGGCAGAGGACAATGAGTGGGGTGATCGTGATTGTTCTATTCTGCTGCAAAGTGTGCTGGTGGGTAAGGCCCAAGAAGCTTATGTTTCATTAACATCAGCTGAAAGAAAGGTATACAAATCTGTTAAAGAAGCTGTTTTGAAGGCTTATGAACTGGTTCCTGAACATTACAGGCAACAATTTAGGAACTGCAGGAAGGCTGAAAAACAGACAAATACAGATCTAGTCAGACAACTAAACACCCGGTTTTATCGTTGGTTATCAGCTGAAGGTGTGAAGGACTTTGAATCCCTTTGTGATTTGATGGTATTGGAACAGTTAAAGACCATTATTCCAGATCGGGTTGCCACATATGTTAACGAGCAAAAGGTAAAAACTGCTGCTAAAGCTGCTGTCTTGGCAGATGAGTATGTTCTGACCCATAAAACTGTGAGGGATTACAATTGGAAAGGCAGCTATAGCTTTCAGGAATCTCATCAGGATTGGTTCTCTGGTAAGACTGGATTGGAATCTAAAGCAGACTCTGTTTGTAACTATTGTCGCCAGAAAGGACACTGGAAAGACACTCATCATGATTGGTTCTCTGGTAAGACTGGGGTGGAATCTAAAGCAGACTCTGTTTGTAACTATTGTTGCCAGAAAGGACACTGGAAAAATGAGTGTCCTCTGAATACCAAAATGAAATCGGCTAGGAGTAAACGAGATGATCAAAAACCTGTTGCTTTAGCCAGCGTTTCACAGTTGCATTCAGTGGAGTCTACACATCCAGCTAAAGTTGAAAGTGTAAGACCAACTGTTTTAGCTGTACCTGTTGACTATAAGTTTTTTTCAGAACTGACTGTTACAGATCCCCAGATTTGTGAGAAGGATGTCGGACAGGACATGCACCTTTCATCACAAATGGGTTTTTTTCTTTGAGTGGCAGTTCAAATAAAGTGGCTGTGAAGATTCTACGTGATACCGGAGCATCTGAATCTTTCATATTGGAATCTGTTTTGCCATTTTCTCTATCTGATACTGGTTGTAGTGTCTTAATTAGAGGTATTGGGTTGGAAACTTTCTCTGTGCCTCTTCATAAGATCTACTTGCAGTCAGAACTTGTACAAGGAGAGGTAACTATAGCTCTTCGTCCTTCGTTGCCTGTGGAAGGTGTATCTCTCATTCTAGGAAACAATCTGGCAGGTGGACGTGTGTGGCGAGATGTTGCACCCCCTCCAGTGGTCCGAGCTTGTCCATCCATTTCTTTGTCAGACGTATTTGCTCGAGACTTTCCTGAGGCTTTTCCAGCTTGTGCAGTAACTGTGGCTGATAAGGAGGTTGAGTTTGGTAAGCCTGGTTCTGTTCTTGAGAAGACTGCCTGTTTGCCAACTCTTCCTGTTCCTTTGTCACTCAGTGAGTTGATTGCAGCCCAGCAGGAGGACACAACCTTAGCTGCTCTGTTTGACCAAGT
Source organism: Cyprinodon tularosa (assembly GCF_016077235.1). Lineage (NCBI taxonomy): Eukaryota > Metazoa > Chordata > Actinopteri > Cyprinodontiformes > Cyprinodontidae > Cyprinodon > Cyprinodon tularosa. Next base: position 860,695 of record NW_024038987.1, on the reverse strand, counting down.
CCAGGCAGCGGAACAGGACACAAAAGTGTCAAGTGGATATTTTCTACAAAAAGATCTGTTGGTACGTGAATGGTTGCCGTATAGTGACAGGGAAATTGTTGGCCCACTCATTCCTTCAAAGTCAGGATCTGTGTATTTGCTGACAGTTATGTGTAGAAGCACTTGTTATCCTGCAGCCTATGATTTGAACTTGGCTGGCAAACTAGCCTCTGAGTATCTTCAAAAGGCTCAGAGAATAATTAAACTGTGGTTTGTCCAAAAAGCTGAGATGGTTACAGAGGTCCCTGTTGGGATCCTCTGTTTTAAGGGGGGAGGTGTTACGGCTGCAGTGGGTCTCTGCTTTTTCTTTTAGGGTCCTGGAGGCAGGCCTTCTGCAGGTGTTATGTTTTTTCCCTGATTGGTGCTCTGCTGCTTTAAAAGCTGTCATGCTGCAGCAGTCAGGAGGCTTTTTTCCTCCTCTCCCTCTTCAGAACTCCAGTTGGTTTGGTTTGGACCTAATGATTGAGTTTTGTTAGGTTTGTTTTGCGTTTGTTTATCTCTAATTGGTTATGGGTTTTGTATTAATCTGTTTTGGCTTCTTATTTCAGGTAATCCTTTGTTAGGTTTTACTTAATATAATTTAATAAATTTCCTTTTTCATCAACTCTGAAAATCCTTGTGTGGTCTCCATTAATGTTACCCCACCTAACAAGCCAGGTGGACGTAACATTATAAATAATGAATTCTAAGGCAACGCAAATATTAAGGTTAAGAGGCTGAGCTCGCAGATGATGATAAATAACATAGTTATGTATAATATATTACATTTCTGCCTGTATATCCCTGAAATTACACACTGTAGCTTTAAGGGTAAATACACTTAATCTAAGACATTTTTACTTATTTCTGGATTGTTTTTGGAGTATGCTGGAAGATGATCCATCTGTTGTATCTGACTGACCCATGTCACTGGAACCCCATAGGATGCTTTTGTTTCTAATCTGAGGTGTGGAGTTACACAGGGATCTCAGAAAGTCATTCTACTGGTGTTGGAAACTGGAAACTAAAGACTTTACCGAGGCAATATATCTGATAACCACAGAACAGGCTTAAATCGGAGGCAGCTGGACCTTTGAAGTCTGGCTGCCTCCGATTTAAGCCTGTTTTGTGTTGGCCATGACCCAGATGACCGCTGAGAATATGCACAGGCATCACTGACAACATGCGGGAAGTTAAGATGACAATTATCCAAGACAGCAAAGAATCAGGGCCTCTGCTTACATTATTATAGATTTGAGGGATGCAACAATAATAAAAAATCTTAACACATTAGATGTGTTTCCATCAACCTTATTTCTGAGCACTTTGAAGAATGGCATTAGCTGAGTTTGTTCATACAGATAAACTTCCCAAGTTTCCCCCAAAAAGGTTTTGACACTCACTTGAGATATTTTTTTTTACGTAAATGTGCTAAAGAGGAGAAAAAAATACATTTAAAAAAAATAACTTCTGATGTAAAAAAAAATCTCATATGGCTGATCAGCTGTTTCCGTCGCTGCCTGCGTCCTGCAGCATTAGAATCAAACTAATCTCTCTCGATGTCGCCAGATGGCACGAACATCATTGATACTCTACTTTCTGTTTACTACAGCAAAGCTTAACATCTTCAATTTGCTCCAATGAATGGAAACATGCCCCCCCCCAATGAACACTGCTATTTCTAACGACATGTAGCAGATATATGTTGTTCTACCTTCTTCTTTGGGACTGTAGATGCCTCGGCCTCCAGACAGTATTCCAGAATCTTCTGCGTGGGCTTCCTCTTGCGCTTCTTTTCAAGCACAGGAGCAACTCCTGTCAATTAAGGATTAAAGAAAAACCGTTGGAAACCCTAAAGACCTTCTGGCACTGTCTGACCAAAAGGAACATGGCAGGCTGATGCCACATGAGGCTAAAGTAAAAATAACAGTGGCAACCCATTGTTCTTCCCCCTCTATCTTAGTAAACAAAATGAATGTTGGTTTAATGTTGGGTCCACTATTAGTTAATATTTTTACTAATGATTTACCATATATTTTACATAAGGCTAATATTGTCATGTACGCTGACGATTCAACTATATATACATCAGCAAGTACACAAATTGAATTAGAAACTGCTTTAAATACAGAATTACAATATGTAGTAGATTGGGTCAAATCAAATAAACTGGCATTAAATACTGTAAAAACTAATTGCATGATTTTAGGTTCAAATTACAATATTAATCAGAATCCTGTAATTAATATTAAGATTAACAACGCAGTTATTGAACAGGTGCATGAGACCAGACTGCTGGGTGTAATAGTTGACTCTAGATTATCATGGAAAAAAACATATTAGTAATATTATTGCAAAAATGGGAAGAGGTATATTTATTATGAGAAGACATGCAAATTTCTTAACTTCAAACATTAGGAATTATGCAATGAAAGCACTAATATTGACATACCTCGACTATTGCCCAGCAGTTTGGTCAAATGTCACTGGAGAATATATAAATAAATTACAACTTATACAGAACAGAGCTGCTCGTGTAGCACTCAGGTGCAGCTACAGGAGAAATATAACATTAATGCACAAAGATCTTAATTGGTTGTTGGTCAAAGATAGATTGTTGTATTCATTGTTAATTTTCATAAGAAATATTTCTTTTTCCAAATTTCCTTCTGTTTTGTTCAAGCATCTTTCTTTCAGTGTAGTAAATCATCAGTACAGTACTAGACATGCAACTAAAGGTAATTTCACTTTACCCATAGTGAGAACAAATGCCATAAAAAATACTGTTGTGTTTAGAGGTATGAAAGAATGGAATAATCTGCCAAAACATATCCTGCTTGCTAATAATGTCAATAAATTCAAATTATATGTAAAACAGCATTTATCAAAATAATATAACTGAATGTTTATATTTATATATGTGTGTGAATATGTATGTATATGTGTATGTATGTTTGCAGGTGTAAGTGTAGAATGTGTTTTATATTTGTCATATATCACACCCGCATGAGGGTACATATGTACATTAATATGTGTATATATTGTATATGTATTTTTATATGTGTTTGTGTATTTTCTTTTTCTTTCAAATATTGGTTGTATTCTTACGTAGTTTTGTTTTTAATGTATATATTTTTTCAGGACCCCAGGAAGAATAGCTGCAGCATAGCTGTAGCTAATGGGGATCCTTTCAATAAAACTAAAACTAACTGATGATTTGGGCTTGAGTTGAGCCTAGAGACCCTTTCAAATCAAATATATTTTTTACAAATTAAATAAACACCAGAAAATCAACATAATGAGTTCTGAGAAAAGCAGTTTAAGAAAAAAATCCTCTTAGTTCAAATTCTGGACCTTAGGAGATCTTGAATAGATGATTTTACACCTACCGTAAATGAACTGAAGATGTGCTGCATATAGTGCAAAGTTACTACAAAAAATAAACTTTATGGCTGCCTTACTGTTTTTAACGTGGCCCTCTGACTGCAAGGGTTCAACTTCAGGAGGAGGAGTCAAGGAGTCTATTGAAAGCACTGGGATCTCCTGGATCGGTGGGTGTTCTGCTTTGGGAATCTGAAGTTCTGAAGGTGCAGTTGGAACAAATTCTTCAGGAGGTGGTGTAAGTATTTCGGGATGCAAGGAGGAGGGTGAGCTGTCGGGTATGTTCTTATCCAAATTCGAAAGCTCAGGCACAAAAACGACAGATTCGTTGGCCTAAACAAAAACATATTATGCATAGGACGTTAAATTCCAGAAACCCAAACTGGATTGGAGACAAACTATAACAGAGGCTTAAAAATGTAATGATTGCAAAAATAGAACAGAGTTCACTTTGTATAATTTTACCTTTTCAACCAACTGGAGAGGCCTTTTATGTTTCTTCCTTGAGGAGAAAATCTGGTTGTAATCCTCATTCCATTCAAGCAGTCTCTTACTGGGTTTCCGTATTCGTTTATGTTCTGAAAACCACAAGGAGAAGAAAATCGTTTATGGAGAAACATGCATTCCCCACCAATGTGGTGCATTTAGGCTTTTAGACATGAAGACTGTATAATATTCCTTTTTGTCTGCTCTACCCATCTCTTTTCCCCATTAATAAGCAAAATATCAGATGTTGTACTGAGCCACTTGCATTTATAAAGGGAGGCAGCCAAACCTCCCGACCACTGCCTTCAAATATTTTACCAACTTTTGAACAGTTGAAGGTGAATGGCTTAACCTAGATATTATATATAAAAATCAATTTAATCGATTTTGAATCGATTCCTTTACATTTTTGCAAAATCGATGTCTAAGGAATGAGATTGATTAGTACTTGACGTTCACATTCAAATGGGCAGGAAAGATGCACTCAAGATTACTTCAAGCCATACAGCTGCAAATATAGCCAATATGTTGACTGAAGGCATTAACAAATGGGGACTGACCAGCAAACACCCTGTAGTTGTTACAGACAACGCTGCAAATATGGTTTGTGCAGTAAAGATAATGCAGCTCATGCATGTCTGAGTGAGGCTTCACTTTTTCACTTTTCAAAAACAAGTTTGCACTTATGAGAGTTTTGTTCACATCTCAAGTTTAAACTGTCTGATTTACAAGTTTGCACTTTGTGTTTAACATGACAGGAAAAAATAAAATACATGAGTATTTTAAAACACAGTTGAACCACTTTCATTATTGTAAAAACAGATCGAATCGAAATAAATCGATTTAGAACTTTATTAATCAAAATCGAAACGATTCAGGACTTTGGCGAAAATACCCAGCCCTACTAGATATGCGCACCTTAACATGCCTGTAACTTTCAAAATGGCACATTTGAATAGGTAGGCAGGTCTCTCTCGCATATGTACAAAGGGTAGTAGACCATGGCCTTATTTCAACATAATTTTGACAGGTCACAATATAATGGCTATAATGCGTTAGCATGAACCCTGGTCTTTAATTTTTTTTTTTGTTCTCTTAAAATAAACAATAAATGCACATAGTAAAGGGTAACTCAAGCATTATAGGGATGTCTGGGACTGTTTTAAGTGTGAAAACCTGATTCTGTCAGCATCACAATCTTAATAGTTAAGATGGTGGTAGTGTTTGACACTGCCTTAGCTTCAATGACAGGAGGCCTCGGTTGTATCTGTTTAATTAGAAAGCACAAACTAAATCATGCTATAGAAAATAACCTTTCATCATTACTATTGTAAGGGCTGTATATGAGACTCTCATTACCTGCTGAAGCCTTATCCTGTTCCCCAGCTTCATCAATCAAGCCTTTTTTATTTCCCATGCCATCTCCATGAAGGCTGGTTGACTGTTCCAGGGTGATTGTGGGACTCTCCCTCATTTCCAAAGGTAGAGTAATCTGTTGACTGTCCTTTAAGCTTTTCCACCTCTTCTCATCCTCTTCTTTTCCACCCAGGCCTTCGTTACAACCAACCTGGGTCTCCTGGCTGCTGCTGCTTTGTGCATCCGGGGTTATCGACGAGAGGCTTGCTTTTGGGCAGGAAGTCAATGCTGCTGATTCAAGTCCTGGATAACCAGGTCCAGACTTGAAAGAATGAAAAGGCACTCTCCGATTTGTTTTCTTCTTCAGCCAATGGGTGCTGCCCCTTTTGGTATATGGCCTCTTGGGTTTCTCAACTGTACCACATCCGTTTTGTACAACCACATTTTTGTCAAGGATTGAGTCAGAATTGCTAAGACTACATTCAAGTTTTTGCCCGTGTCCTTTTGATGGAGCCTTGTCTGGCATAACCAAGGGCTCCTCCTTCACATGTGCACCAGGTGGCCCAATCTCTAACTCCAGGGGCGCACCTTCTCGCTCTCTAGTGTCATGCAAGTCCTTCAACATCATAAGAAAAGTGCTAAACTGGTATTTTGAGTCTGACTTGAAAGAAACAGGTTTCGCATCACTACCATTTGTTAAGGATTGAAAGGAAACCTCCTTAACACCCTTAAAGGCTTTCATGAAGGAAAATGGTGAGGGAGGAGATGAAGATTGTGTTTTAGGGGACTTATCCTCATGTTTTGCCTTTACTTTTGAAGTAAGGGGTATAAAGTCCATTGGGGGAGTTGAAGAAACTGACAAGTCTTCATCTTCACTTTTAACATCACTTTCAAAATCATCTGAATCGGACAAAGAAGGGGAGCTACATCTAGAAAAGGTGCTTTGATCATACTCACCATTGTCAATGTGATTAGATTTTATATGTTTTTTATCAGTGCATTTAACAATTTTGGGATCAGGATTCCATGCAAGATCCTCAACTTTTTCAAGATTCTTCACCAGTTTACTTCGTTCAGGATCTTGCTGGGCTTTTTTGCGCTTATTTTGGTCTATCTCCTGCAAGGCCTTAAGTGCTCTATTCATTAGCCGATTGCTGGCCGGTAGATGGGCTGGCTGGTCTTTTAAGACTTTCTTAACTTCTTTAGCTCGCTTTAGTTTGTGAACAGCTGTTTTGGATTTTGGAGGAGAAATATCTTCAAGCACTTGAGAGGTTCTAGTTGGAGAAGCTGTATCTTTAACAGATGAAATGCTTTCATCTTTACTGTCCGACTGGTTAGAGGATACCTTTGTTTCATTGCAGACAGAAGTAATTTTAGATTCCAAACCGTCTGATTCATTGGTTGATAAGGTAGCCAAGCTTTTTAGGCAAACCTTTGGCACTGGTATCTGTTCTACTTCTGGGCTACTCAACTTGTCAGAAGAGTCAACCGAAGCTAGAGCATTATTTCCAGGTGGTGATTCAGAAGACAGACGAAGTAACCCCGACTCACTTTTAGCTTTTAACTTCTTGACCGAGACCTTGATGGGTCTTAAAGGTACACTTTGATCTGTGGTGGAACTTAGTTTGCTGACTACAGGGTCTGATTTATCAAGCGATATCTTATCAACATTAGCTTTCTCTTTCTTTGTGCATTCACTTTTGTCAGTGGGTGAAATGATCAAATTAGGGTTAAGATAATTCTTATCTTCTATCTCCTTTCGTATCAGTTTCACAAAGGGGAGTCTGCATTTAGAGACCAGCTCTGTTTGTTTTTCTAGTGTTGCATCATTTTTTTCAATTGCTAAACAGGACATCAAAGTCTTCTTGCCTTCTTTCTCCTGATCAGACAGTTTTTCAGTTATATCAAGCTGTTCAGTAGCTATTATCACCGAAAGTTCAGTTTGACTTACACATTTTACAGCCTTTAAAGATACTGAGTGGACATTTAAACTGACTGTCTTTGAGGGATATGAGTCTCTTTTAATATCAGGACTATCTGTTGAACTGCTTGAAGGGTTTGTAATGGTCTCAGGTGGCTGCTTATTTTTGGAGCAAGTATTGTCGACTGACAGCTGTGTCTTTTGATTGTCCATAGTTGACGACAGTTCAACAGAACTACCACTTTTATCAACATGGTTGGCCTTATTGGTTCTACATTTCTCAGGTATGGACTGTTCAAGTTCTGGACAGTTATCTGACTTGTTTTTGTCTATCAAAACACCCTGGTCTTTGGAAACCGCACTGTTCAACGGGGCAGAAGGAACTTGTGCCTTCTTAGTAATAGTGGATAAGTGCTTTTTCTTAGAGGGGCCCTTTATAAAGAGGGAGCGGTCTGGTACTGGACTGGTAGTTTTAGGTCTCCTATCTTTGCCTGATTTACTAAACCAAAGACCTGTCTGGATCTCAGGCTGCTTCTTTAGCTCTTTGACTACTGCCACAGATGGTTGAGATGAAAGCAGCTTTGGCTGACGTTCAAGTGCTTTAGGACACAGAATCTTAGGGACTGAGTCAAGATCAGAGTATGGGCACTCTCTGCTATCCTTGTGAGATTCGTCAAAACTACAATGCAATGTCTTTTTAGAGTTTTTACTTCCAATGTCCTTTACAGATTTGCTTTGCTTCTTCTTGCTAGAGGCTTTCTTTAAAGTGCTTGGTTTGGACTGAGTTGTAACTGCAGATGTAGTGGATCCATTTGTTAAGTGCGATGGTTCAGAAACGCTGGAAACCGGTAAAGAGGGTAAAGAAACAGGTGAATGGGGCTTTTTCTCTTTTTCTGTTGGGGAACTATGGGATAGGGCTTGGTCTAGGAACGAAGTCAAGGAGGAAGTCATCTTGGGTCGTCCAGGCAGAGCAGATTCAGCCTCTACCACACTGGATTTCCAAGAAAGCTGAAGGCGTTTAGGAATCTGCAAGGTGTAAAAAAAAAAATTACATATTTTTACAGATTTATTTACACACAAAAAAACATGCTTCTGTCTGTCTTTCTGTATCATATATTTATTTTGATGTCTCAAGGGTGCTAAATAGTCAGACATACTTCACTCTGTCAACATCTGTGCTTTCTCAATGCAGATCTAATACACCGTGCAAACCTCAATATGTACTACCACGTACCCTGTGTTACACAAAAACTATTCAGCAGAAAGGCCTTCTGTCATTTTTTCCAAAGTTACTGATAAAATTAGCTTTTCTATATGTTCTGACAACCAAGGACACCTAGGCTTACAGTATCTGCACAGTACACTTGAGTCTCTGGTAGCCTTTAGATGACAGATATTTAGCCCATAGTAAACAAAGAAACACCAATAATTAATCAAACCATGCAAGCCTTTTGAAATACATTGCAATTGAACACTTACAGTGTTTTTTCTGCTCTTCTCTCTTTGCTTGTTCCTCCGATGCAAAAGGAGTAGTTGGTCAAATTCAAAGCCACCATGGAAAGTGTGAGTTGATTTTTCCTCCACCCATACAAGCTCCTTTGGCTCCCCAAAGGTCCGGACATGGTAAAGCCGACAAGGCCTGTCACTGGGCTCTTAAAAGGGAAGAAATAATTAGGTGTTATATCATGAAGCAGAAATTCCAAACACAATCACAATAAAGTAGACCTGAAGATCAACTGAGCCACTGAAATATGGATGAAACAATCAACCAATGTCATTTCCAATGTCAAAGAATACATTTTTAACTAAATAACAGAATAAATCCCAGACATTTCTAGCTTCTATAGCTAGACATGTATAAAGACCTATCCCTGAAAAGTGGTTACAATTTCAAATCATGTCTTATGATCTACAAAAAACAAAGAGTAATTTTCTCTGTTTAAAGTGGAGTACATTTTATGATTTGTGTGAATGTATTAACGTTGGTTGAATGCACTTTCTGTGACACTAGCTTAACTTTTTTATATACGGTACTATTAAGTGAGAATTAAGCTGAGTAAAGCCAAAAGATCGGCTTTTTAAAAATCAAAATATGGCAAACTTTGGAAAACTGCTTCAATGTTGAAAGCTGGAAAAAATGTCTGATTACCAGACAATTTATTTTAAACTGTATTTAAAGTAGGGCGGCAACTAACGATTTTTTTGCAAATCTATTCATTTTTCGATTATTTTTCTAATTAACAGATTAACAGAACAAGATTTTTTTTCGAAATTAAACCAAGTGAATATAAAGCTTTTCCACTGGAGGAGTTCTGGATAGAGCATATGACAGGCAAAAAAGATTTTAATCTTAATTGCAAAATGTTTACATATATTTTTTGTAAATAAATTTGTTGAAATTGATGCTCAAGATGGGTTGCTACATTGACTAAAGGTGCATTTTGGAGTGTCTATAATCCAGTTAATCAATTACTAAATTAGTTTCAATAATTGATTAATCATAATTAATGCAATTAATTGTTTCAGCTCTAATTTAAAAACCAGATCTTGTCTATAAATTCATCTTCTAAAAGTGATTTTGCATCAAGCTTTCCTGCGTAGCTGCTGAGCACCCACCATTAAATGACACAAACATCTTGCTTGATCAGTTATCTGGCTAAAATGTAGCTTATGCCAGTTTCATCTAATTAAGTGGGATCATAGAATTTATATAAGAAAATACTTATATGCTGGAATACCTGGTGTACAGTTGCATTTTAAAGCAAACTCCATCTATTTGTTTTCTTATTAGCAGTATAAAATTATCTCCTAAGACGAAATAAAAGGTTTTATCCCTGTAGTTCAAGCTTTCTTTCAAACCTGCTGTATAAAGTTGCAAAGTGTTGTCCAATGTTTATTGTCACAGCTAGCAAACACTGTTTACACACTTACCTTTCATTCTGTGGTAGACCCCGAGTGAGGGGTCCATCACTACTTCACAGGGCCACCATGGTCTTCGGTTAAACTTTGCCCAAACAATTTCGCCCTCAACAAACCTCACTGGGGGCAGAGGCTTTTTCTTTTGGTTATTCTGCTGCTGTGGGGCAACAAAGAATCCTCATAAGCAAAATGAGCTGTAAAAATTATACCCACAAATCTAAATTGTTCACTAATTTTTAAGTAAAATGATTTCCAAAGGCACTGACAAAGTAAAGGAGTGATGGGCTGATTTTCAAATGAATGGGTAAAGGCTTTGGTTTATTGCTTTTGACCTCTCTATTATTGTTTTGTTTGTCATCAAATAAAATACAGTCAGGCCACAAAAGCAAGAGCAGAAAAAAATGTGTATTTTATACTAGTACAATTAAAAATATCTGCCTTTTCGTTTTTTGAGAGGACAAATTGCTAGATTTGGTCTGAGTTGTCTTAAAAAGCCTCTCTAAACTTGTTATTTCAAAGACTAATTTGTCTTTTTTGTTGTTGTTTTACATAAAATGGCATGGTGAAGCAAAAACACACAAGGAGGTATGCACGGTATATTAACATTAACAGATGAGTCGATCCATGTTAATTTCCATCTTGTCTTTTTTATGTGTTTCAGTTATTAAATGGGGGTTGGTCATATGTAATTTATTTTGGTGTGTGACAGGGATGCAGCGTTTTCCCCTTTGGGATGTTTGTATTTGTTATGTGGATTAAACTATAATTATTTTTGAAGTCACAGTAGCGAGCACTGTGCAGTATACTAATGTAAAATTACCTTTGTTATCTGTCTGGCATGTGTAGCTTTAAAATGTCTGGATATGTAACCTTAGACAGTACTTATGTAGAAACGTGATTATTATACATAAAGTTATGTGAACAATAAATATGGGTAATTTAAAATAATATAAAATAACCACATATTTAAGACAAGTACACAGAAATTTATTTAATTAGTAGTTACCACTAAACTTTTGGCTAATGCTCTGACTAATGCTCTCCTTGTCAGCCTCATGGAATCGCTGGACACCCAATCTTCTTTCTATATAGAAATGTTAAATTAATCAGAGCAAGCTGAGAAGTTGCAAGCTTCCAATATTGTCTTATCACCTAATTCTGTTTTAAACTTCCTCACAATTTACTCCCTGACCTGCTGTGTTTGTTGGCCTTTGCAATCTTGTTCACTAACGCTCCTCCTTGTTCTCCCAGCTGCCCTCTGGGAAGAGTCTTCGCAGCATCCTCTGCAGGAACCAGCAGGTTCTGCAACAGCTTTTTCCCACTGCCTTCAGACTGCTGAACCTTTGAAACTCTAATCTAGACTCTGCATTACATTTGCAACATATTTGCACTACCAAAATGTCTGATTTTTTAAAATAATCACTTTAAATAGAACACAACTCAATGTTCTATTGCAGTTTGCACCATATTTATCTATTTTACACTGCACTGAACCTTTCCATATTAATGCCTTTTGCACCCTACACTGTTTAGGTTCTTGTTCAATGCTGAACTTCATAAAAGGTGATGTTCATTTCACTGTTGTAAGCTGTATACATCGAAATTTCGGTTTCTCTTTGTATACAAAAGGACAATAAAATTTGCATGAGTCTGTCTAAGTCTAAATCTAAACAAACATTTGAGGCCTCCATACAACGCTGCATTAACATTGAAGTTAAATGAAACTCAGCAGAATCCTATTTACTTCTTATGTGACAACTGGTTCCACTGAATTTTATAAAGAAATATTACATTAAAGGGGTCTAAATACAAATGCATTTAATAGTTTTATCATTTTACTGTCAGTTTAACCATTTTGCACAATTTTTGTCTGTCTACCAAATAAAAATCCAGTAAATACATAAAGATCAGCAATTGATTGTTGGTGATTTATAACGATGGCTGATGCTAAAAGGGTTACAACTCTGTATAAGTATGAGGAGTTCTCTGTCAAGTATCAGGATCCATCAAAATAAAGCACTATGCTTCTTTTGGTGTGCTGAACATTGAAGCTTATTAGACGGCTTCCTATAAGTGTATCACAAATATTTGTTGCTGTAAAGGATAAATAGAAATAAACCTACCACTATGTGCCATGCAGGACTGTCCTCAAAGAGGAACAGTTCTGAGTCGCTGTCCCACTCGTCTTCTGAGCCATCCCAGTATCTCCTACGCTGACCCGAGGACTGGGAGCGAGTGACCACCTTAGGTGTTGGCAGGTCCGTGTCCTTTGAGTCCAAATGTACATTTCTAGGAAAGGGCTGCGGAGCAGTCTCTGCTTTGTCATGTTTATCCAGCAAACCTCCAATGGGTGTTGCTGCTTCTTGCTCTTCGTTGTTGTTGTCTGCCTCGAACAATGTGGATTCAAAGTGGAGTAAGCCGTTGGCGAAGGGACTGTTGCTGTCGAGAGAAAAGGCAGGGCTAGGTGGGCCTGATAGAGAATTTTCTTCATTTTTCTCAGAAACACCAGATTCGTTAGAAGTAACAGGATGCAAGTCTTTATTTTCATTTTGGGCGTCCATTTGGTTCTGCCTTGAAAAAGAGCCATTGGTGTATTCTTCTTTTCTTGTAATCCCGGAAGTAGAAAAATCTCGGTATTCACCCCAGGAGTCCCTCTCCTTTCCCCCCTTATCCTTCGTATTCGCCCCCCACTCCCAGCCCCTCTCAGGTTCCCTCGTCGGTAGGACGAGATCAGGCTGGCTCACCATCTTGGTGAGGTGCTGCAGCCTCCTGAGGGGACTGTAGGAAGAGGAGGTGGATGACGAGTGGTCCGTTTGGATGTAACTGTAGAGAGACGTATGTTTGAGAGAGGAGGTGGTGGCAGACATGTGGTTGCTTGGTCTGGAGAGGCCGGACGGGTCGCCGGCTGGGGTCAGAGGGCAGCTAGACTGATGGCTCTTCCTTTCAGGACCTTTGTAAGGTCCGCTCATACCTGCATGATCCCCCCCTAAAAAACAGAGGAGGAGATAATAAACTTCTCATAAAATTCAAGTTATTTAATTTAGAAACATATTTATAACTGAAGAACAAATATGTGTGCAATAAAAAACAGCAATCAGTTCACTCAATGCATTAAATTAAACATAAGACACTAAAATAACCTGATAAAACTAGTGATTCAATTATATTTACCAACATGAAAATAAAGTTTTAAGATTGGCACTAGCTTCCTGCTATACACTTCAACTATTCCAGGAAGGCCATGAGTAAATTCAGACACTGTTCTACAAACAAAGAAAACATAAAAACATATATACATGTTAATAGCAGTGTTAAGATATTTTTGCTTATTTTAGAGCTGATGAGATTTTAAAAAGAGGCCAAAAATACATCGGCAGCTATCAATGCAAAAGTTTAAGAAACATGTTTGGCAACATCAATAATAAAAACATACAAAAAAATATAAACATAAAATAGAAACCATAAAAATCAACATGTAAAAAGAAATATGACACAGAATATACTGAATAAAATAACACAATATAATGGTCTAAAAGTAATTGAAAAGCTGTTTTTGGTTTCTGTGAAGGTGTTATTTATACGTGTCCAGTGTCGATTCACCACCTCCAAAAGTTTTGTAATTTTTTTTCTTTTTATCTGATGCTTCATCGCCCGCCCTCCACCAATGCGGCCCTGGTCAAAATGCCCATGTTGTCCATATCTGTCACAAGCTATGTTTACAAAAGCACAAAATATCCCGATCAAACTGAATCATATTTGGATTGGAAAAAAAAGATAATATTCTGGACGTAAATACTAAGAATAAATGGCAGATTGTGTAAACCTGCTATGAGGAATATTGCTACCTAGCGTTTAACCACTAAAGGCTGACGTACGCCCCATTCATGAGGGGTTCACATGAGCGATCGGGTCAGTTTGGCTCATCTAAACTAATTTGATCCTGACAAGTGTTTAAATGCTCGATGATCATATTGTCAACCTGCATAAATCACCATGTTAAATCACATTATATTTTCATTCCAATCATGCTGAATCTCAAATATATCCCGACTATTATATTTACATAACGCATTTTAGCCCAATCAGCTGTTTATTACTATTACTGATGCCCATGTATACTGAGCTACTGCTTCCACACAAAGTACCTTAACATACGCTGCTATATTCAGCATTTACTCCCACCTGATGGCCAACTGCAGATCTTAAAACATTAGTGGCATAAAGACCTGAGTACAAATTGTTTTGATGCTATCTTCGAAAATACTTTGTATCTGAAAATCTCGAAGCACACTTTTCTGCTGTTGCTTTGAAAAAATATTGCAAATTGGGGTTTGTTTAATTAGTTTCATGGATAGTTATGTGATTTGTCCTCGGCACCTACATCCTGTGTCCCTAATTTATAAGCCATAGAAGATGAATGATGGGACACAACTGATGTGATGAAAAGCTGAGCATTTTCCATTTTCCTCAAGGATAGAATGTAAGAAAATATATTACGAAGCTCCAAACTGCCTGTTTTAGGGGTGTGGTATCTTCAGTCGCTTTGATCCTTAACTTAAAAATGAATCACCTAATGCAACAAAAATCACTTCTCTCTCACTTTTCCAAACTGGTCTGGAAAAACGTCTCCAATAAAGGACATCCCTCCTCGGCAATCGTCATGTATTGTAAATTTTGTACTATAGTAAACATTTGATTTTATTGTATGTGGGCTTTTACTCTACAGCAGCCTTGGGTGTCTTTAAAGGTGCATTATTATTATTATTATTAGTGTATTCATGTTCCTTAGGAGTACTTACAAACTGCTGCAGATCACTGATAAAAGATAGAAAACAACTAAATGTACATCTTATCAGTTCCTTGTCATATACAAGCTTTAAGTTTGCCCTCTGTCTGTGAACTACCCCTCAGCTCACAGTTTCAACGAGGCATCATCCCTCTGTGAACTTTCCAGCAAACTTCTAACAGCAAAATAGAGGGATGTTATCTTAAGTACGACCCCCCTGTTCTACTTTTAATAAACTCAAGGAAACACCATTTAACCTACCTGGAAGCAAAAAACTCATTTGGAAACATATATGGTGTGAAACACCTCGCTTTGCTATCCTCCTGTTGCTGCTAGTTGTGCTAAAATACTAACAATAACTTGAACAGGGAAACCAAATGGAGATTTCAATTCAACTGTTATTCTATTATAGATAAATACAAATAAAATACAATAAAACCTGTTGCTGCTTTTGCAACAGGTCTCACCAACATCTGTTACAATGTCCTTTCATTTCAACAAAATGAGTGATTTCATACTTTTCAGTTTAAAAGCCTTTTTAGGTACAAAATTGGACCATCTCCCAAAGTTACTCACAATCAGAATAAGGACTATTGGCAGTTAAGCCAATACTTTATAATCCAATATCAAAAGGTGACTACCGTAGATAAATACTATCCATAGATTATCTGGGTTTGATCAGGGTTCCTAATCTCTAATTCTTCCAGTACTTTAACTGTTTTAGAAAAGGATCACAATAACATTCAATGGAAGTAGCATGGGAAAAATATTCTCCTGATGTAAAAATGATTAAACCCCAAGAGAAGCAAAGCACTGTACTCCCTCTGAAACGAAGGGAAATTAAAAAAATGTCAGTAGCTGGGTCAGAAATACGCCAAGCTAGCTAAGATATGTTTTAAACCACAGAGATTAAGAGTGAGAGTTACCAAATAAAGCTGATTAATTATTTCCAAAAAGGCAACAAAAAAACAACAACAAAAAACAAAATTTACAATTAATTATGTTCCTTTCACAGTGATTATTGAAATGAGGGATAGAACATCTGCTTAATAAAGTTTAGAATATGAGTACGATATACACAAAATATAATTTCTTCAAATAACCGAAAAATTAAGACAATATGTGAGCATGACTTTATGGTGTTTGATGAACATTTTTGACTTTAAATTATGCAGTGTGTGAACGGTGTGTGTAAAAGCCCATGTCTTGAATAAAATAAATTAGAATGCAATGTAGATATAAGAATTCAAATAATGTTATAAATAGTAATTAAAGCAAAACATAAAAATAAACATTTTTACAATTTCTCAACTGAAATTGTGTGCTGAGTTTTTCTCAACAATAATATAAGAAAATCAGGCATTATTGGGGGCATTAAAAACCCCTGAGGACCTTATATTATATTTTCAAAATGGCCTCCTTCAGAATAACATCATGTAAATGTAGCTATTATAACCTGTCAACTCCATAACTAACGGTGTTGTCAGTGACAGTGTTGATAAATTCTACTAAAGTGTGCAATTACCTCATTTTATTGTATTTTACATAAATGTCCTTACTTGACATGCCTCAAATATCTTTTTGTTGGTTATTTTCAGCTGAGTTGAAATTGAATATGATTTGTTTTGTCCTTCAATAATAAGAATTTAGGCTGCTCATAGGCACAGTGGGTAGCACTGCTGCCTTGCAGCTAGAAGGTTCCAGTTTTATTCCCAGCCTAGAGTCTTTCTGCATGGAGTTTGCTTGTTCTCCCTCAGCATATGTGGGTCTCTCCGGGTACTCCGGCTTCCTCCCACAGTCCAAAAACATGACTGTTAGGTTAACTGGCTTCTCTAAATTCTCCTTAGGTGTGTGTGAATGGTTGTTTGTCCTGCTTGTCTCTGTGTTGCCCTGCAATGGATTGGCGACCTGTCCAGGGTGTACCCCGCCTCTCGCCCGTAGACAGCTGGAGATAGGCACCAGCACCCCTTGTGACCCCACTTGTGATTAAGCTTGTCAGAAAATGGATGGATTGATGGATAATAAGAATTTGTGTCATTCCATGGAAACAGGATGAAATAACTATGCAATAAAGGAAATTTTGTGTATTGTCTTCATCTAGATTGTAATATTCTTAAACTGCCAATGTCATCATCATAGTCATTTCTGTCACCTTGTCGCACTAT
Organism: Cyprinodon tularosa; assembly: GCF_016077235.1. NCBI lineage: Eukaryota > Metazoa > Chordata > Actinopteri > Cyprinodontiformes > Cyprinodontidae > Cyprinodon > Cyprinodon tularosa. Next base: position 843,663 of record NW_024038987.1, on the reverse strand, counting down.
GTCAACAACTGTTTTTGTTTTTTTGTTTTAAATAGCATTTGTTTTGTTTCTTCAGAAGCATTTGTCCACAAAACTGCTGACAAAGTTCTCTAGTTCAGGTCCAATAAAAATGTAATTTACCCAATAAGCACTACAACCAAGAGCCTATAGTTTAACCTTGTTTTACATTTACAAAACATAATTTTCTTATATTCAAAAATATAAGCTTTAGAAATAATCATATTATTTTTTGGGGGAAAAATAACCAATTCTGTCCCCGATCTCAAGAATCACAGAGAATTAGTTTTCATTTTCAAAGGATTAAGGATTTTAAATGTAATGTGTAATATCATATTCATATGCCAAACAATGAAAAATAATCTCATAGTAGCATATAGCTGTAATCTATAAAGCAATCACGATGACTGTGCTGCGTTTTAATCTCCAGTTATGGCAGCAGGTGATGCATATTAGACATTAAACCTATCAACATGATGCCCAAAATAAAAACACAAAACCCCTGCAAACAGCGTCCTAACGTCTCATTCAATCCGAATAATAAAATAAAGAGCTGCAAATCTTCTCTGAGCTGCTATCGCGATATGTTGGAAATGACATTAGACACGATAAGGTCAGGCTGTAAAAGTCTCACATGAAAGCAGGACTGGCGTCCAGTTATGAGGCCGGTAACGCCACACCGCTGCGTCAGGATCAACCATTAAAAATGTGGATTAACACCAACCGGCGCGTGCGTGTTTTTGTCAAACCACGGTGGCAGGAAGAGCGCGTGTGCATGTGTGTAAGTGTGCGACGACATGAGTGTGTGTGTGTGATTGTGTGTGTATGCATGCGGAGGTTTGGTGGTGGGGGGGGGACTAAAAAAAGCTTAACATGAAGGGGTGGAAAGCGCGACGAGACGCAAGTTCACGAGCGAACGCAAACACGCGCGCACACACATGCACGCTTTCTCCACGGATAGATGCGTGCATCACAAACAGCAGAAATCACGTACAAAATTCCACATGACGTGGGATCCCACGCCAGAATCTTACCATTCCGGTGTGGCCCAGCGCTAAAATGACCCCCAGCCGGCTCATTTTGGCGTTTAAATGGGCCCATTTCCAGATTTGTGAGAGCGGATCAGTGAAGTAACAGCGGCAGCACTCACTAGGCCTGGATCCTTTGCTCTCTCTCCCTCTCTCACTCACCCATTCCCCCCCACCACCACAAACACTCTTCTCCTCCCTTTACATGCGGTCTGCTCCAGCGGCCCCCGGAATAATTTCCACAGATTAAGTTGGTTGTGGTCCTTTCAGCGAAACTCCCTATTTTTGCAAAGTAATAACTTTCTAATCCCCCGTCCAGGGATGGATGCATGCTCTGCTGCCTATTTCCTGCCAAAAGACACAGCCTTGCCCCTTCAAAGTCAGTTTCTGTTGTGTGAGCACTGCCAGGCGTCACCACTGTCTCCCCTCTCAGCCAGTCCATAGCATGGAGAACAGAAGGGACCACAATCTTTTATAATTTACAGTAAAAAATTAAAATAAGATGACAGCCACCCAAAAACACACGGATACAGAAAGCCCCGCCCCTTTTCTTATTTTAAAGCATTCATACCAAACTCCATCTCCAATCAAGAGCCAAAAGTGTCAGAATTCAATACAAAATACTTATTCATTTTATAATTTTATTGTAAAAATAATTAAATATATGAATCATTATAGCCATAAATATCTTAAGTTTCTTGCAAATCCTTTTATTATATCTTCAAAGTTTACAGGAATATTTATTTAATGAGTGCATAATGACATGTTGAAACCATTTTCTAATACATTTCTTATGCAGTTATTTGTTTCAATAGTTTGTCATCCCCCTTAATAAAGGTGAAAGAGATGTTTTTTGCATGTTAACCAGTTAGATCTCTTCCAATTCATTTTTGTTTTGTTCGCTATACTGACCAATTGCCTTCCATAAATACCTCATTAAAATCCAGTACATATGTGCAACTAGTTGCTGAAAAATATAATTTATTTAATTTGATATTTACTAATTTCCTTTGATTACAGGAAAATGATCTTATTGTTTGTCAAAAGAGGTAGGAAAGGTCTCTTTTTTTGGGTGAAGGTTGGTCAAAATGAAACATCACCTGACCCATGGTAACATTATTTCCAAAATTAGGTCAAGTGCACATTAATCAAACCTGCAAAATGATAATATTCACCTGCAAAAGACAGATAAATAACCTGTAGCACTCAGGTTTAGTTCCACATGTAAATAATCTGATACCACTCCCTTTAAAGGTTTGGGAGTGGCGGCCTAGTGGTTGAGCATAGAGCGTTAGTTCGAGCCCAACTCCCACTGACTGACACTCTGTGTCTTTGAGCAAGACCCTTAACCCCACACTACTCTCTGGGTGCCGCACAATGGCAGCCCACTGCTCCCCATCAATGCAGAGGTAGATTTCTCCAATGTAAGATCAATAAAATTGAATAATAAAAAAAAAAAGAATGTGGAAGGAGGGATATTCAATAGAACCTTTTGAGCTGATTGGTTGAAGCCCCACCTAGTGCCCGCCTACCCTAGTTAGGTTTTTAGCAAATTCTGGTTGCAGATGAAATAGCAGCAGATGCTATCAGAAATCACAACAACTTGCTCTTCGTTCTTTCAAAGATAAAATTTTGGATTCTGACAAATATCCTGCTTTGTGCTTGCAGCTCTTGATTTCATCGCATTTTACACCCTAATATTGCAATGTAATTGCCGACCCTTTTTGGGTTGTTGTGAACTCACATATACTGCAAGAAGAGTTAGCATATAATGTCTAAGGCGTAGAAGCAAACAGCACTCAATCTTCATGTAAATTGCAGTGTGTTTGGTGCCACCAGTTGAAGGGGAGTATAACTGCAGGCATAAAAACCTAAAATCCCTTGCCTCCACACAGCCCTAGTATATCCTAGTCGGCATGCATGATGATATTTATGCTACACAGGTCCTGTACTCTAGTAGGAAGAAGGCATTTTCCATCCATCCATCCATTTTCTGACACGCTTAATCCCAGCTGGGGTCACAAGGGGTTCTGGTGCAATTCTCCAGCTGTCTACATGTGAGAAGCGGGGTGCACCCTGGACAGGTCGCCAGTCCATCGCAGAGCAACACAGAGACAAACAACCATTCACGCACACACTCACACCTAAGGAGAATTCAGAGAAGCCAATTAACCTAACAGTCACCTTTTTGACTGTTGGAGAAAGCCGGAGTACCCAGAGAGAACCCACGCATGCTCAGGGAGAACATGCAAACTCCATGCAGGGAATCGAGCCCAGAACCTTCTTGCTGCAAGGCAGCAGTGGTAGTGCCAATGCACCACTGAGCAGCCCAAAAAGACATTTTAACTAAAACTAATTTTTTCATTAAATCCATACATTAATTCGTGAAATTAAGTAAACCTAAAATGTATTTATGTTTTGTTTTAGATATTTTTGTGTATTTAATGTTTGACCATACTATTAAATATTATACAATATATATTTAGACATAATGTATTTTAATAACTTTATAAAACTAATACATAATAGATATTTAACAAATAATTTGTTATTGGATTATAGCACTATTGGCCCTTGATACGTTACCAGGGAGGTGTCCAAACGCCCAACCTGTACCAACAACTGGCTTCTGCAGCACCTTGAAGAGAGAAAACGACAAAATGCATCAATTGAACGGTTCAAATATGTCTCCCACTACCTTCCTCAAGGAGAAAAGCTTCAGCAGTCTACGCGGAAAAAAAACACAACACATGATGGTTCCCTTTCATTAGACGAGTAGCTGGGTAGGCTCCATGTCTGCACACCCACTCTCTTCAAAATGGAGTCCCTCAAAAGGCGAGAGAGGTGGAGAAAAAAAAGAAAGAAAAAAAAAAAGAAGAGAAGCAGGCCACAAAGTGTTAATGTATGTTCGATATAAAGTTCACCCTGGCACGGGAAAAAGTGAGCCTAAAAGCGCACCCCTGCAAAGCTTTGGAGCGCTTTCTGGAAGCATTCCCACGACAGGGACATTTTCTTTCTCCTTATGTCTTATAAGCGTTATTGCACGACTGAGGAGGACTGAGGCACAGTTATATCCCCCTCATATATATATGTGTGTGCGAGAGAGAGATTGGATGTGTGCTTTTTAAAACGCACATCATATATTGTGACTTAAAGCGTCGCATCAGCTGCTTTACTTCCAGTTTTGGTGCATATTGGAGGCGATCAGACAGCAGCAGCCTCCCGGCCGGTGAGACCGGAGCTGGGCTGCGTGTGGGCTTCCTTCTGCCCTGGTGTTCGCTTTTCAGCCACATCAAAACTCATACCTTTAAAAATGTTCATATCAGTGTGACACTGCAGTGTTGAAAATGAGTGTGAAATATGCCCGCACAGAGACGCGCGTGCGTTTATTCCTCGGTTGGCGAGGAGAGGATACTGCAAACTGCCCGCAGAGTCTTCACCTTTTCCTGGAAACACTTGGTGGATTTATATATAGGGGGTGTGCTGAATGCTCCGCAAAGCTCGATGGGGTCATTGGTGAAAACAAAAGAAAAACGTTGCGTATATATTCAATGATTTATGCACCCAGAGGCGCTTAAAATCATAGAGGAGATTTGATGCGTGCTTTGATTTTCCGCCTCGTTGTGAACAGCAGGGGTTGGGCTGGATATATAAAAAAATAAAAAGTGATTTATTTCGACAGACAGGAGAGGACACGCGGATAGGACGGGACAGGGGCCTGCTGCGGGTTTGAGCCGCGCAGAACAGCGCCACCCGCGGTTGCACCCCACATCTCTAAGTCACCGAAACTTTCATTTTTACTCTTCATTGCATTTTTGCTGCAGCTTCAAGGCAACCTTCTCTCAAAGCAATGGGGTTTATATTTAGAGGCAGGGGTGGCTCTAGTGTGAATTACTTTCTGGATGGACCAAGGCTGTAACTTTGCGGTGAAAGTTGGTGGGGACACTCTTAGGGTGGTGGCTGATGGACCTAATGTTATTCTACACACTTTCAATAGGGTTTCTATTTTCCAAAAATTAGCTCAAACATATATTTATTGAATGCTTTCCTATTGTTGAGATCACAAAATAATCAAAATACACTGATATTTATATGTATAGATAGACATTAATGTATATTAGAAAAAGGATAAATAACAGCCAATTCCGATGCCAACAGTAAAATATCATGCCTCACTACTATGTACACAATTTCAGTTTCATTCATCCATCCAGAAAAATGTTAATGGATTGATGGATATTTTTCCTTTCAGCTACATTAGTGGTTATCCTCCTTCAAAAGCAGAAAAATCTAATTTAGACATTTGTCCCACATATTGCCAAAGTCTATGTATTGAAATTATTGGTGGGGACATGTCCACACCAGTCCTTCAGAAAGTTACGCCTATAGGGTGGACCTCTTATTCTGCATCCTCAAAGAACCATATTCACAAACCAAACTATAGCCTATGGAGAAAAAAAAAAACATTATTCAGTAGGCTTGGCGAGTTACCAAAGATAACATGTTATTTGATATTTAAAAAGTGTCATCAGAAAGACCAAAATATAAAATGCAGTGCCAACTCTAGTATATTAAATGCAAAATTATAATAAAAAAATATATATCTCACAGTCAAACAGCAAATTAAAAGCAGAAGAAACATAAAAAACAATAACACAATTGGTTTATTAAAACAGGATAAAGCAACTCTAGTGACAATATCTACTGTTTGCTGTATACTTGGCTTTTAGTTGCCACACCAGGCTCGTCACATAGTAAATAATAAAATCTTTACTCTTATGTAGAAATAATAAGATAATAATTTTGAAATAACTTTACTTGCTTGTCTTTGTGTTATCTGTGTCCTTTTTAAGCTTTATTCAAAGTTTATTTGGAAAGAACAAAGTCCAGTGGATTGTTTTTTATATTTGGAAAGAAGTAAGCAATGCACACAGAGCCACAAAGGAGGCTAGAAGGGAGAGCAGGTAATAATTAAGGGGAGAGAGGGAAGAGAAAAAAAGAGAAAATATACAGAATAACTCCTGTTTTCACAGCTTCAAAAAGCAAGAAGGATGAAGAAGAAAAAACAACACCAACCAAGACAAAAGACGGAGTGTCCTTTGAATACACAGTAATGTGTACAAACATCAAAACCTATGAAGATAAAACTATGTTATTCAAAGCTATATGTATTTGCAGTTGCAGCTTAGAATTAAGCATAGCTGTTAATCTGTTAGCACCTGGATCCAAACGCATCTGGTGTATATCCATTAGATTTCATGTGTGTAGAAGGTGTATAAAGCTTATTCAACAGGAAGATATGCTCAATAGCAGGTGTGAGGGGCCTCAGACCCACCCCAAAAGAGCCCAGGGCTGATACAGAGGAGACCCCAGATACTCAAAAGTAACCCAGAGTAAAGGGATAGAGGGAGGGCCTACACAGGGACACCGGCACTCTCAAGAGATGGACAGACAAGAGCCCTGGGGCAAGACCCCAGAGGTTATAGTGCTGAAGCCCCAAGGAGCTGCCATGATGAGCCCTTGAGCTTTGGCGGCAGACGATCAAACCTAAAGCAGACCAATTTGTGAGCCCAGAAACGCAAGGCGCAGGGGATCACCATTCCCAAACAATGACTCCACAAGGCCAAGGAGCCCAGGCTTGGCCCAACAGCTGCCTGGAGGGAGATGGCACCCAACAAAACACCCAGCCCTGGGCAGAGAGAAACAAGCAGCCGAAATAAGAGTTTTAAGCTAACACAATATATCCGTAGCATGATCATAATATGAGATGCTCAGTTTCCTCTCTCTTGTGGTGTGTTAGCCATTCTGTACATGACAGTCCTTACATAATGTCATTTGGGGCAAAATACATTTTTATAGGCATTTAAGCCATTTTTAAAAGTCCATCACCAATTTTTTTTATATTTTAACACAAAATAGATGTTAACTATAAAAAAGCTTCATTCAAGCCATTAATCATGCTAATAATCTACCAGTTACTCCTTACAGGTGAAGTGTAATAATTACAGAAATTTACTGTTATAAATGTAATATGTCATCTATATGTATGTTATTTATTGCCCTGCGATGGACTGGTGACCTTTCCACGGTGTACCCCATAGACAGCTGGCGATAGGCACCAGCAGCCCTCGCAACCCCAGCTGGGATAAAACGTGATGGAAAATGGATGGATGTTATTCATTATCACCTATGAACTGAAAGTCTCAATATTTATGTTTGCCTTGCCTTAGAAATAAATATTTATAATTACATAGGAGTGGGTTTCGCATTCTTGTAGTAAGACATTTTTTGTGTTATGGCAGCACAGAGCTGACAAACTTTCTTCAAACTTATTCGAGGAAATAATAAAGCATTTCGATGGATAAGTAATATGGTGTGGAGATTCCAATACCCATAGTCAAATATGGGATTATAAGACTGATGAAAATGGGCTGATTATTGAGGAGTTAATGGAATCTAAAAAGCTAGTGTGCATTAAGAATGAAGGAGGAACAACATTAAATATCAGGGACTGGAACAGAATCTACTATTGATCTGACATTAGCTTCTGACTCGCTGGCAGGATTGAGTTTTTGGAATGTTAATAAAAAATGCAACTATATGAAGTGATCATTTTCCTATAATGAATCCAATTGGATTTAGTATACAGGAAGATGATTTCTAGCTCCGACCTTTTGTTTCCTAGTTACTATCCCTTCAGCTTTTGGGAGGTCAACACTCAAAGCACTATCCAGGGAACTACAGAATGATGTACTGAATCTGGAAAGCCTTCAGTCTTAAGGACATTATGCTAAAAACAAGACTTCCTAGTCAAAAAGAACATTTCAGGTATCTTCAATGTAATTCTTACGAGTACAAATGACATTGCTTTTCCCCATTCATGTGTATTGGGCCATTACTTTCATATATCTGATATCAAATTACTCCTATCTAAAATAAACATTCTGGATATCTAAAAAGGAATTTCAGATCTCCGTAATCCAATTGTTACTGGTCATACTTTTTGCTTCAGATATCAAGAGTATAACTATTAAAGATATCTGAATTATCCGGTCAAGCAAATATATGTTAAAATAGCCACTTAAAATGAGTAAGAATATTTAGATATCTGAAATGTACTTCTTACTAGTACACATTTGATTTTGAAGTACTTAAAATTTAATTCTACAGGTAGAAATGAAATTTGTGATATCTATAATAAAATTCTGACTAGGAATATTGTTATTTATGACTAGGTAGAATGCTTTAATGCTATCTATAATAGAAATTATAGCCTGCCTATTTTATGTTAAAACAGAGCTTCATTATTCTTTTGCAAGTATTCAAAACTGCATTTTGGATAGGCATTATTAAAATTGAGATATCAGGAATTTAACTAGTCATAAAATAAGTAGTTATCTGTAATGACATTTCTACAAGCAGAAATATATATTTGATGTCAAGAATTGGATTTTTAGAAATCTGTAATGTTATATAAATCTTTTCATTCATCTGAAATTGTCATTATGACTAGCAATAACTCTATTATGGAGATCTGAATTTAGAGTTCATCCTCGTCAAAATTAATTTATAGAGGAAGAACGTTTATTTTAGATATATGGAAGTAAAAGCCCAATACATATGAATGACAAACATTACATCATTTTTAATAGTAAAAATTTCAGTTATCTGAAATGTTCATTTTGAATAGAAAGAAATGCATTTGAGGCACCTGGATTGCATATTCAGTCAAGCTAATAAATGTCAAAACAGTCTGCCACACTCTACTACTCAGCAACCAATGGGAAATAAGCAACAAGCACCAGCTGAAATTGGACAAGTGGCTGAATGGCTCATATTTACAAAAAATCAATGCGTATTTGACATGAATTTGACATGTTAACGCATTCTTAATGCATCAACTACGTGTGACAACTAGTTAACAACGCGCAAACAGCATGCAAAACACAGGTTTTGTCAGTGTTTCAGAAATCACAAGTAATTTAACCATTTGGCTTTCCATATACATTTGCACGTGTGCATGGACCTGTCATGGAATAATGTATTCTTCTTTTGCTGAGGTGGGCTGTGCTTAATCTGTCTTATATTGCAAAGGATTGTGGGAAACAGCTTATATATGGTGGATAGGAACTTCAGAACAGCCTTATACTAAATTAACTATAAGTAGGAAACATCCTACTTACTCTTCTTACCCCCTTCCTTAATGCCAGCACTATTCAGAGAGCACTTATCATGGCAACCAATGACGCTCTTTCGATTTGGCCTAAGAGTCCTTACTGATTTGCACTATTCACAAAGCCACAGCTTCTCCTCCTAAAGGGCAGGTCCTGGAATAACCTTCAAAAGTAAAGTTTTCAGGAGACCTCCTGATCAACAGCCCAACCATTCTGTAACTGCTGAAGGAGTACCAATCCTCACTACCATCACTGCAGCTAAACATTAACATAATTTAACCACTCTGTTTGGGTTAGAGACTTTTGGTATAATAAGATATCCTGCAGATAGTGCTTTGAGACACCAGCAGTGTTAATTAGCAAATTTGTTTTTTATACCTTAATTAAACTTTTTAACAGGGTTTCCCTAGTGGTATAAAGTAAGGAAGGCAGTCTGTAATTTCCCATCAATTTTTCACAAAATAATTGTTTTAATCAAGGAAGTAGACATCAAAATGTCATCTGTAGAGTCAGTTGAGCCCATAATGTTTTCAAGGTCAGCTGACGGGTTGATTTAGCTACTAGGCAAACTGGGCAGTACCACAAGGAAACCCCAGCTACAGATGCCTTAACTTGGCTAGGTATTAAAAAAAAAAAAAAAAACAACTGCAAGTACCAGAATAAGTACAATAATTCATGCTAGAAATTTTCAAGATTCAAATTAAATGTAGGTATCACTTCTAAACTGTTTTATGACAGAGCAGTTAGAGAGATATTTCAGTGAAGTACTAAAATGCAAACATATCACTCTCTTTTACTTGTAAACTAAAACATATTAATTCTTCTTGGACTGCCTTATTTCCTAAATCTATCTTGGTGCAGTGTTTTTTTTTTTTTTTTTAATATATTTTCTTATTTTTTAATGGCTTATGCTGACAGCTCTACATGAATAGAGACCATGGTTTGGATGCAGCCCCTCCCTATTCGAGTCATATTTGACTCCGCTCTCTAAACTTTCTGTTTGTGCTATATATATCTGATATTTACCTATTTTTTTATTTTGATAAAAGAATAAAATAACTGCGTTAATAAGGTTTCGTTATTTATTGTAAATGAAATATGAAGTAATAAAATCATTTTGACTAGATGCCACCCCCCCATATGTCATTAGGCTCTCCCTAATGTTACCTGGCCTATATAATGAAAGCAAGAGGCACATAATTCCCCAGCCTTTCTTTACCTCAGTAAAAAAAAAAAAAAATTAAGATCTCTGGTATTTAAAGAAGATATTATCCATAATTCACTTTGCTTATATTTGGGACTCTTCTGCCTCTACAGACGCTCTAAGTGCTAAAACCACAAACTCACTGCTTAAAAAATAAAAAATAAAAAAAATTCTTTCAGGTTGTGCATGAGGCTCCACATCTCTAGTGTCTGGGTTTGACTCAGGGTGAATGACGTGTACCATTGTGAATGTTCTTGCAGCCATTTTCACATGTGTAAAATGTGAAGGCGCAACTAACTAAACTGTATTTGCTTATATGCAAAGATGGGAAGGAACTAGTTTACCCAGTTACATTTACTTGGTTCAGTTTTTTAAAATAAAAAGTACCTTTAAGAGCAATTTTACAGCATTGTCCTTTATTATGTTTACTTGAGTAACTATAGGAAAAAGTTTCACTATTCTTACTTGAGTAACGTTTCTGGCTACTCCATCCATTATGGGTAACTTCACTTTTCAAAAACAAGCTTGTTTTAAACAAATATGCACCACTGAGAGATACTTTCTCTTTTTTGTTCTAAAAACATATTGGTTAAATTATATTTTCATTGGCTGAGTCTGCTGGAATCTGAGTGAAAATACATTGAACAGTGTATTGTAATTTAACCTTGACTTTTTTACTCAAAAACATTACATGGTTAATGTCGTGGGTGTTCAGTAGATCAGTTTTCCAAACTTGAGTAGCAATTTAACTAAATATATATATATATTTACCTTTAATTGAATATTTTCTTTAAAGGATACTTTTTAGTTTTACTTAAAGTAAAAATATGATGAAGTAGTGACCTTTACTTGAGTACAATTTTGTGGTACTGTACCCACCTCTGCTTATGTGTGACATAACCCTTAAGAGGTCATTCTGAAAGAAGCTTAAAAAAGACAGAATTTTATCTGCAAAATAATGATGAAAACTTAACACATTCTGTTTAGCCTAGGTAAAAACCAATTCTAATCCAAAATAACAGAACGACCAGTTTTGCCTACTGTACCCACTTCTAATATGCTCTTGTTATTGAATCATTTTTATGCTATATATGTTAAATTCTAAAGAGACTCATTCATTCTCTCACTTTCCAAAAGTTGTTTTGTACAGGTGTTATATGTCCAGCAGGGGGCGGCAGCACAACAGTTATGATCAGGAAAATGCTGAAGAACAGCAAAGGTGTGATCTATCCGACAAACTATAATTTAACACCAGTAATAGAGATATGCTTATTAATTTATATGATAGAATTAAAAAGTGTAAAATCATAAAAAAAGATTACATGCATGTCCAAGATGTTGATATTAAATAAGTAACACAGGAGGAGGGAATTGTGTTTTTAAAGACAATGCTATCAAAGCCTTAGGCTGAAAAGTGCATCAGCAAAGAATCTCTGCTCTGCATGTTTTAGCGGAATAGCAAATGAAGAAATCACATTTCCAAAAGTATTTCAAGCCTTTTTCATAAAGTTCCAAACCTAACTGATGTGCACACTGTTTCATTGAGCTTCATTGAGTTGCTTCTACAGATTGAACTGTCAACTTCTGGTACAGGTTCAGTTGATTGGACAAGATTAGAAGTTATGAATGAATGGACCAGAGACTCGGACATGATGGATGAATATAGTTTAAAGGTAGTGGGACAGGTCTGTTAATGTAAATATTTTTTACAGTCTATTTTTATCAGCTTTTAATTAGCCTGGACAAAGCTTAAATGAAATACAAACTTTTCAGCATGATAAACTGGATGATGTTCTATAGTATGCTGAATGAACTACGTGGGATTCCACATGAACGGTCGAAAATATTACCATCCATCCATTTTCTAACACACTTATCCCAAGTGAGGTCACGAGGGGTGCTGGTGCCTATCTCCAGCTGTCTATGGGCGAGAGGAGGGGTACACCCTGGACAGGTTGCCAGTCCATCGCAGGGCAGCACAGACAAACAGGACAAACAATCATTCACACACACACCTAAGGAGACTTTAGAGAAGCCAATTAACCTACCAGCCATGTTTTTGGCCTGTGGGAGAAAGCCAGCGTACCTGGAGAGAACCAATGCACGCCCAGGGAGGACATGCAAACTACTAAATAAATATAAAATATAAGAATATAGTTTGTTAGACTGAGCAATTAATGTGATTTAAGTGTACAAAAAAATTATTAGGTTAAAGACTCTTTCCGAATACCGTACCTCAAATTGTAGCTCCGACCTCCTGTTTCCTAGTTCCTATCCCTTCAGCTTTTGGGAGGTCAACACTCAAAGCACTATCCAGGGATCTACACAATGATGTACTGAATCTGGAAGTAACCAGAGAGAACCCACGCCTGCTCATGGAGAACATGCAAACTCCATGCAGAAAGACCCTGGGCTGGGAATCGAACCCAGAACCTTCAAAGCAGCAGTGCTACCCACTGTGCCAGTGAGCTCATCTAAACCACAGGTGTCCAAAGTTTTTACCACATAGCTTACCAGTAACAAGATAGAAGTAGCGGGATTATATGACGCAAATGGTGGAGTAGGCAGCTCAATGCTTGTGCTCCCGCAGCTAGGTATCATTCTGACTATTTTTCTGCGGAACATGGTGTTTTCAGCGGTCTTCGATGCCTAGACCTAAGAGAGCACCTTCTAGACAAAACATACTTAACCTGCTCACGAAACCCCTGTATTAGGTGTTCAGTCACCAAACTCGCTATCTAGCCAAGCTAACATGGAGGACGACACGCGACCACTTCTGGGTCATGTCGACGTGGACAGTTTGGTGAGAAGAATAACTGCTGAAGTGCTTAAAGGTGTGCAGGCTTCCTTTGACAAGAAGATAGACCCGGTTCTGAATAAACTTGAGGAATGTTCGTCTAAAATCACAGTGCTGGATTACCGCTTTACAGAGACTGAAGGCTGCATTGCGAGCACTGAGGACGCTGTAAGCTGGAGGCGGCTATGGAGAACATCGACGAGTTAAAAAACAGGTTTTGGAGGTGCAACATATGTATCGTCGGGCTCCCTGAAGCTAGCCAGAGTACTGACCCGGTTGCTTTCTTTAAGGCCTGTCTACCAGAGATCTTGAAAACCAGCTTCGAAGGGGGATCTGGTAAACTAGATCGCTGCCACCGCGCTCTCGGACGCCGGCCTCCCCCGACCAGCGGCCCCGGGCTGTTATCATAAAGCTCCACAACTTCCAACACAAAGTTCGGATCATGCAGGCAGCACGTAAAGCACAGACCCTGATGTATAACGGTGCCAAAATCATGACATTTGGGGATTTCTTTGCAGCCGTTCAATGTAAGCGACAGAAATTTTTCCCATTGAAGCAACAGCTGAACGAGAGGGATCGTCTTCGCCATGCTGTATCTGGCCATCCTACGGATCACGTACAACGGACAAGAAAGGGTCTGCAAACATCCCAAAGAAGTGGCTGCCTTCCTGGATAAAGTTTTGCAGCACTAAGGATCTTCCTCTGTTACCACAGCTGACTGAGAGTCAGCCTTCAGTCTCCACAACACCGTTATGTTTTATGCTTCTAAACTTATCGGGTTTGTCTGAGGAGTGAGCAAGCATATATAACTCATTTGTTTAACGCCAGTCTGTTGGTGTTTTATACCGGCCTCTGCATTAATGGCTGCTCACAATGCTCAACTAAGTTTGATTAGAGCTGTGGGACAGGGTTTTACACATTTAAGGTCTGATTAGAGTTTAATACCCGGTCCAGCATCTTCCTCACTTTGAGCAGGGAGATCAGCTCACACCCCTGATGGGTGTAAAAATAAAATTGTGCCAATTTAAATCCTAAACAAATATCCCCCGTAAGAAGACCAGGCGCGGGATCTTTATTATTTTTTTTTCACATTGATGCTGCACAAACAGATTTATGTCTGATCTGCGCAACTAATACAAGCACACCCTGTGAAAGCTGCTAGGGCGCACATACGAAGCATTAGTCAGCTATCCGTCACATGAGAACGGGAGAAAGATCCGGAGGCCCACGCCCGACTCCTCTCTCGGAAATGTGTGCGTTCCTTCCTGTTGTTTTAGATTCCACTTTACTCCCCCACCGCTGCCAATCCATGACCTCTGACCCTCAGTGAACCCAGCTGTCAGCTGTCCTGGCCTGTGTAGGACGGCTTGCTCTCTCCCAGTCTGTCCAAGTGAGTCATCTAAAATGTGAGCTGGATGCAGCTTGCTCTGTCAGAGGGCTCATTATATGTCTCTGAAACCACGACAGATTGAACATTAATATGTGAACATAATGTGGTCTTATTTTTTCATTGTCTCCTTCAAAAAGAAAAGTAATTCAATTGGATTCACTATAAAAATCTAATCAAACTTACAAATACAAAGCATAACCTTTTATAGCAACAATAAACAGTGAAACCTAGATGCAAAATACAAAGAAGTTAGTTATTTCATTATAAAGCATTATATGATAACCCACTTTAGCAGTGCATAAGAGAAACATTGACATTCTTTAGAAACGGGAACCTTTATATTCATCAGTCCTGCACTTTGTTACATTTATTATTCATTCTTTTTCAAAAGACAGACCATCCATCCATCCATCCATCCATCCATCCATCCATCCATCCATCCATCCATCCATCCATCCATCCATCCATCCATCCATCCATCCATCCATCCATCCATCCATCCATCATTTCACTAGTGATAGCTCCTCTCGATATGGAGAAGCAGCAGTTGTTCTCCAACTCCCCTTCAGATGACTGAGCTCCTCACCCTATCTTTAAGGCAGAGCCCTTCAGAGAAAACTAATTTTGGCTGCTTGTAACTGGGATCTCAGTCTTTCAGTCATGACTCAAAGCTCATGACCATGAGATGAAGATAGGAGAATTGAACGAGTGGTAGATCCAGAGCATCACCTTTTGATTCAGCTCTCTCTTTACAACGACAGACCTGGACAAAGCGAAGACATATACCTTCTGCAGTGACTGCTTCACTGCAAATGCAGTACCAATTCCCTAATTGATCTCTCACTCCATCTTTCCCTCATTTGTGAACAAGACCCTGAGATAATTAAACTCCTCCGCTTGGGGTAGGACTTTCTCGGACACTCTACCCTTCCCCGGCTCAATACCATGGACTCAGATTTGGAGGCACTTAGCCTCACCTGGTTGCCTCACACTAGGCCAGCGGTGGGCAATTCCAGTTCCTGAGGGCCGCTATCCTGCAACTTTTAGATGTGTCTTTGGTTCAGCACACCTGAATCAAATAATTAGATGATTGAGAGAACTCTGGAGGAACTGACTGCATACTAAGGAGGTAACAGAGCCATTTAATTCAGGTGTGTTGGAGCAAGGATGGATCTAAAAGTTGCAGGATTCCGGCCCCCAGGAACTGGAATTGCCCACCCCTGCACTAGGCTGTGAAACTATGGACCATTTGACGCCAACGGGCAACGACACTTTTTGCAAAGGTGTGCTTTTGTTCCCGGGTGCAAGAAAACATACATTTGAAAGACATTTTTTTTCTCACAAAACTAGCATTGCTAAATAGGTCATATGTTTAGTTTTAGCCATCCAAATACATGTTGACATGGTACCAATGCCACAATCTTGGGCATGAAAGAGATTGTCAGCACATTGAAGGTTGTAAGGAATTATATTAGCATATATTTCTCCCAGTATATCGCTGATTTTTGTTTCATCTTCTAATTTGCCTGGGTCACACATGCATATGTTAATATTTAAACATTAGGGGATCAGCCTTGATTGTTTTAGGGTTAAAACAGAGCAAACCTCATTTGAAACACTGATTTATGCACTGTTATGCATTGGATGAGATAAGCCTGATGCTAGGGTGCTAAAGCAGAATAAAGATACATCTTCTCATTCATTCCTTAACAGAAACTTTATATTTTACAAAAAAATATATATATATATTTCCAATCTGTTTGGAAAAGGCTGCTGTGGGGTATCTTAATTCTTCCACATGCCTTAAAGTATCCATAAAGAAACTGGAAATCTAAATGCTGTGGGGCAATGATTTCTTTTTTCAAGACTTTAAAAAATAAAACAAAAAAATGACATGAGGACAAAACAAGAACAGGCCACCAGAGGAAACAGATTTTCATCAATGCCAAACAGATAGAAATCAGAGTTGACCAACACACCCAGAAGAGGATTCATCTCTTTTCACTGTCAGGACCTCTTGATCCAAAGCTGCAGGCGTTTTCACTACATTTAGTCTCTTCCGTCGTATGATTGCTCCAACACTTCCCAGAAGACTCAGAGCTGATAGTTGAGCTGCAGTGAGCGGATGGGCTGCTCCCTGCTGTCTAACACTTAACTGAACTTCCAACTCAGCTGTTTTTGGGTTCATTCAGGGAAAGCTCTCTATCATTTCACATTGCTCTAACATTTTCAGAATAGACACAGATTAATAAATATAAAGGTTTCTTTACACACGATTAGACTTCTTTTGGGTTAACAAAACCAGCAAAAAAAAACATATTTCAATTCAATTCAGTTTATTTATATAGCGCACATTCACAACACATGTAATCTCAAGGCATTTTACAGTTTACCAGATCATACAGTCAAACTGATTCAAAGTTTCTATCTAAGAAAACCAGTTGTTTGCATCAACTTATTGACTTGAAGGTAATTCCTCATACCAAGCATGTTTGTAGCAACATTGGAGAGGAAAACAGGTTTCTTCCTTTTTAACAGAAAGAAACCTCCAGCAGAACCAGTCTTAGTGTGAGCGGCCATATGCCGAGTCCGTCAGGGGTTGCAGGGGACAGAAGCAGGCATACAGATAGAATCAGAGATAAAAAAGGCAGCCAAAGTCAACCAGCTCCATTGGCGGCCCCGTCTAGGAAACACACAGCCAGGTAGACGAGCTCAGAGCCAGCTCCAATGTCAGAGGATGAATAAGAGCACACACAGTTAGTCACAGTCAGAGAAACAGGACTGCACTGAAAAACAGGCCGAGCTCGAACATGCATTAACAAAGATGTTGATGGGAGCAGTACAGCTGATATTTCTGTTCAGGATGGTGTAACAGCCAAACAGGAACAGACCAGATGAAGCTACTATGAGAAAAAAAAAAACAGAGAGAGCATAGTGTTAGAGATTGAACTAACAAATTCTGCATAATGAGAGAATGGTGTAGAATGAAGCAGAATGACGAAAATGGTCCCTATGTCCTCCAGCAGTCTAAGCCTATAGCAGCATAACTATAGAGATTGCATTGGATAACCTGAGCCACTCTAACTATAAGCTTTATGAAAAATGAAAATTTTACGCCTACCCTTAAAAGTAGACAGGGTGTCTGCCTCACGCACTAAAACTGGTAGTTGGTTCCATAAGAGAGGAACCTGATAACTAAAAGATCTGCCTCACATTCTATCTTTAGAAATTCTAGGAAACACTAGTAAACCTGCAGACTGAGAGCAAAGTTGTCTGTTAGGAACTCTAGAAACAATCACATCTCTGATATAAGATGGAGCATAATGCGATCTTAAAATATTGTTGAAAACTTTTTTTTTTTGTGTAGGTCAAAGCCAATAAATGTTGAACTTGTATTTTTTTTTTATAACATTATAATAATATCTAATTAATTTCCCTTTGGGATTAACAAAATATTTTTGAACTGAACATTCTTTTAGATTATTATATTATATTTATATTAATTTATTTTAAATACAACATTTTGTTATTTTAAATAAAAAAAAAACATACTTTTTGCAAATCAATATTAGTTTGAAAAGCCACATTTAGAAATTTAAAAATAGTTGATGCCAAAGATAGATAATTTTGTAAAGCCTTAATCTCATGAAGGTCTTTGAGATTAGATTATGATTAAAGGGCTTTTCTACCACTTGATGGCATGAAGTAAGTCATGCAGGAGCAGTGATACATCTGAAATATGCAGAGCAGCATGACCTGAGGACGATGATTCGGGACCACCAATGTAGGGAAGATGCTGAAGAAGGAACACCGGTCAGATAAGAGTAATATGTGGAAGTATGGCCAACATGCAAAGCGAGAATACGGAGGATGTTCAGATAGAAAGATAGAAGGAGCTTAAAACAGGGCAATCCCAGTCAAATAACGTTTTGAGACTTGAGCAGAGCTTCATCTTTCAACAGAACAGTGACCCTTAAACAGAGAGCTAGAGGCGGGTACTAACTAGTTCCAATAACTCAGACACACTTACTCCAATAAATATTAGAAAAACATGTACTTATAGAAGTAGTGTGACTTTACTGTACTTTTCATTTTTGCTTCAGCAATATTCTTAACAAAAATTGCTACTTATACTTGGTAAATGTCCTGGCTGCTATACACACCATCAGTAACTTAAGCTATTTGGAGTTAAAAAATAGTAAACAGTATAGGTTGTCGCTGGAGCTTCTTCATATTTTCTTTATATTCCTATGACTTACTGTAAAGATTGGTTTATGGTTTATGCTTTATTATAAAGTGTTTCCTCTTTACAAATGTGTTATTCTGTAATCATGTTTATTTTCTTTTTTTGCATCATACTTTGCATTCCCATAATTTACACATAACTCTCTGTCTGGGTACATAGTTTTAAACATTAAAACAGATTTTACCAGCAACAATGACTTAGCACTCCAGTAAAAATTTTACCATGCAGTTTTTTACTTTCACTTAAGTATTTTGTTGAATGTAAAATTTGTGGTTATGCTACCTCTGCATACAGCTAGAGACACAAAATAATGCTGCAGGTTCAATTGTAGCCCATCCATTTGTTTTAATGTCCAAGTCAAAGTCCAGTTATAAGTCCAGCTGAGAATTTTCAAACATTATATTTACCGATCCATCCAGTGCGAATCAGCTCGAGGTATTTTGCAAAGAGCAGTTGTGAAAAAAAAACCATCCTGAATGACCTGCAGTTGTAATCTTAGCCGAAGTTGGAAAGAATAATTTCTCTTCATGACTATGCACATTTTTAAGTTAGCATATCATAAAATTCCAATTAAAGGTGCAGGACTTGACTGAAAATTTTCCTTCTGTTTAAAACTAGAACTAGAATCGGTCTATGTCAGCAGATAAACTACAGACAAGAAACCAGAAACAAGATACAAACATCTGAAAATAAACTGCAGAGAACCAAAACAATAATAAGTGTATTGTTTTGCCAAATAGTTATTTTGATTTAAACTGTAAAAACTAACTTCATCTTTGGTTTTAAACAGTTTTTTTGGTGCAGTTAAGTTTAGATTCGTAGTACTTTGTATTGTGAAAAAGTTAGATTAACACAGCTGCGGTGCTAATGCTCCACATGGGAGGTAAAAAGCTTCAACAGTTGGT
Source organism: Cyprinodon tularosa (assembly GCF_016077235.1). NCBI lineage: Eukaryota > Metazoa > Chordata > Actinopteri > Cyprinodontiformes > Cyprinodontidae > Cyprinodon > Cyprinodon tularosa. Next base: position 823,922 of record NW_024038987.1, on the reverse strand, counting down.
CTCTTCGGCTTCTCCTTCCTTTTTATTGTCTGAAATATTCATCAGTCCCTTTCAAGCAGATCTCTTCATTCGGTTTCCTCTTAGAAAAAATATGTAAAGTCCAATCAGCTCTAAAACAACAGCATGAAAAGTCATGAGCCGATGCTGCCAAATCCTGCCTCCGAGCTGTTTTGAAATCTTACACTAAATATCCTCTCTACTGTCATCAAAACTCATTATGTCTCCTCATATACATAATCCTCATTAATCCTGCTTGTACTCGTGAGCAAAGTGTTAACAATAAAAAAAAAAATCTCTTTGAAATGAGAGTCTGCCTCATTCCTGCTTTGGTGCCTCTAGACAAAAATATCTCAGGAGACCAGTAAAAACGTCAAATTCAATTATGCCTTTCTCTCTTTTTTAGGGATGCCACCCCCCCTTCGCACGCACACACTTATGTAAAAACTGTGTGAAAAGAAGAGGAAGTCCTGAGGGCTTTGAAAGCATGATTGGGAGAAAGCTCTTGTGCTGGTGAGAAAGGGAAAGGTGAATACCAGGCCTTGGTAGCCGGCAGCCAGCACAAAGTGGAGAGGAGAGACCCTTTCTCCCTGCCAGAGAGGGAGACCCTCACGGGGGGTTGGTGAGGGCCCAGAGGGCCCTCGGCAGACCGGGACCTATGCTTAATGAGAAATTCCTGGGGATTTAGAGGGGCGCAGAGGTCTTCATTTTCTCACTGCGCCCACGGGCCCCCGGTAGCCGGGTGGCGAAGCCTCCCTTTCAGCCCTGAAACGTCCCAAGAGGAAGGGAGAACCCCTCCATTCAACAAGAGCAGGGGCCTGCCTGCCGGCTGGATTATGTATATGAGACACGGGTTGTAGGATCGCAACCTGCCACCTTCTACACACAGCAAAAAAAATGTCAACAAGTCATTGAAAGCTGCACCTGCCATCACCATTAGAGTCCTCACTAATTAAGATGCTGTACAGCCATGGCAATGCAGGAACAAGACATGGAGAGAAAGTGTGAAGGAAAAACACAGGATGAACTTAAAATAATTCAGTGCACTAAGATCTATCCCTAAAAATTCTGAAATATGTGAAATGTCCAAATGTTACAGCAATATCTATATAACTTTAAATGAAAACTTTATGAAATTGTATCCATTCATTGTTTCTCTGAAGGCACAAATATTTATATCTCTTAGACATGTATATTTTTTTTTAAGATCCCTTTACAGGCTGTGCAGGTCAACTTATTTTTTCTCAGTAAGTGTTCTTCTAATGTTTGTGTTGACAGAAAATTACCCTTAGATATTGGCAAGAACCCACGTAATCCAACTAATTTAGTTAAAAAAAACAACATGATGGGTGAAGAACCATGATAGAAAGATGAAGGACTGTCAGGAGTGGACTGGAGGCAACTAACCAATTAAAACACCAAACACCAGTGCATTCCTGCTGCATTTTCTGAATCATTATCAGCTGGTTTGATCCTAACTGGTGACATAAAGCAAAGTTTCAAAACCTGGAACATAATCTTGAAGTGGACAGAGCATCATAACATCATAAATCAGTTATGCTACGGTTCCCCTATGACAGAAGTCTCAAAACAGTGATTAAAAGAGTTTTGTTTTTTCAGAAAAACCTGGAAAAAAAGCGAGCAGTTATCATTGGAGGACAATAAGCAAATTGCTCAACTGTATTGGCCTCTACAAGCCAACGCCAAAAAACTCCAATGCTAAAGATAAAACTATGTAGAAGCTTGTTTAAAGTGTACTTGAGAAGATGTAGACATGGGAAGACTGGGAAAGAGCTGCAAACTTACAAAGACATCACACCCTACTTGAATTAGGCAAAAGCAATCCTCGTGACTGAGTAGGTGTACAGCTACTGCATGATAAAAGTGCCTGTGATATGTTAGTCTATCAAAGGAAGACAGGAGAACAAAATCACTTCAATATGGGGGAGTGGTGGCCTAGTGGTTGAGCAATGAGCTTGTGCTCTGAGAAGGTTGCAAGTACCCGTTTCGATCCCAACAGCCCCCACTCTGGGTTCTTCAGCAAAACCCTTAACCCCACACTGCTCCCTGGGCGCTACACAATGGAAGCCCATTACTCCCCAAGGGGAAGGGTCAAACGCATAGAGTGAATTTTCCCATTGTGGGACAAGAAAGAGATTTACATTTACATAAAAAAATGGTCTGTGTTTAATATTCTATTTTGATTAAAAACTTAATAAAAGAAGATTGTGGCCACAAAGAATGTGCATATTTCTTTGTTAGTATCAATATATGACGACATATATATTAAAATATAATGACAACCCAAAGTCTACTGGAAGTGAAGATGAAAGATAAGTTCAGGATCAGTCATTGGACAAGCATCAAATATAAACAGTTCATGTAGACGGCAGGTTGCACAAAGTTAACATGGTAAAACCGTTGGCACTACTTTTGAGAAGTGAAGAGGATAAATGCTGTCTGGAACAGCTGTAATAAAGCTGCTGTGTTCTGAGGATTTTTTTTGGTAAACTGCCTCGAACAAGAAACGTTTCTGTTAGGTTTAAACACCAAACACCTTATTCAGCAACCTGCACAAAGAATGACACAGAGAATTTAGTATATTTTACTTGCAAGGAGAGGGGATCAGAAACTGCATTCAGTTACAACTTCAAACCCACTCTGAAGCAGTATCTGCTCTCCAAGCCCTTTATTGAAGAAACGCCCTGATTACAATGTGGTTTCAACCGCTAAAGGGGGAGGGAACAGAACCCAGTTGAAACCAGAATTTTCGTACAACATCATACAACATCAGAGGATAAGGAGAACCCCTCTCCTTATCTAGTTGCACAGTTCTCCATTCTCCTCCACACCCTTAACGACATCTGTTAACAGCAGTCGCAGTCAACATCCCTCCTGCACAGACTTAAAAAACATTAATGACACAGCAAACAAAACTAAATGTTTTAACACTCTTTGTAATATGAGTAAGATAGAGATAACAAAATGTGTAAGTATAATATGATTAAAGTAGAATAACTTATGTACAATTAATTAACCCAACATTTCCCTCCTGTTTATTCACTTTAAGCTATTTATTTTTATCATTCAATAGTTACTTCTTTTCAGATTTTCAACTAAGAAATCATTCTTTTTTTTTTTTTTTTTAGTGAAAAGGGGTTTCCCACTCAGAGGTACTTTAAAAAATGGGGGGTTTTTGGGTTCTTTGGGGGATTAGGATAAAATTTCCAGGAAAGTGTAAAGAGAATTCATCTTTTTGGGCTGTCTTAAATCATCCGATAGGTGTTCTCGGGCCCAAAAGGGGCTTTCTTTTTTTTTTCAGGGGGTTGAAATTGCATTTTGGAAAATTAGTCTTTTTTGAAAGGTTTCTTTTTACTTTGGAAATTTCAAAACACCCAACCAAGGTAAAGGATGGGGGAAAATATAGCTACAGACACCCCAAAATAGAAAGAAACCGTTGTTTGGTATTTCCCAAAAAAATGCCCCAGATCCTTTTCCCCAATTTTTTTTGTAAAAATCCAAAAAATGGTCTTTCTTTTTGCTGTTAAAGAGAGCAAAGGGCCCTTTTTTAAAAGGGCCTTTGTGAGGCTCCCAATTGACCCGGTGTTTTTGGGAAAAAAAGGTGCAACCCCTGATCCCCAAAAAATAGAGCAAACAAACCCCCTTTTTTTTCAGCAAAACAACATGTAAACAGCAATCCCGGTTTTCTGGAAAGCCATCGGGAGAGGTGGGTGCCCAATTGTTCATGGCCCGGCGGAAAAAGGGCCCTTTGTTCTGTTTTTTTCCCCGCCTCTGGAGTTATAAGGGTGTATTTGGGACCCTGTCTACATTTTTTTTTTTGGTACCCACCGCAAAGAAAAAATTAAAATTTCCTTGCGGGAAAACTTGATTCATTTGTTTTTTAATCTTTTGGTACACCTTTGGGTACCCCAATACTGTCAATAAAAGGGTTAGGGTAAATCTGGACTCCACGCATTTTTCAGATCCCCTCCCTTCTTCTAGTTTTGCCATGTATTTTTTTTAAAAAAATACTGTTTCAGTCGTTAACAATTATCCATTGTGAGGGGAAGTAATGGGAAACCCGGGAAAAAATAAAGGTGACTCCCGCACAAAATCCCAGGGGTTTGTTGCATGGAAGTCTGTCAAAAAAATTTTTCATTTTCCACACCCTGCCCAGATGTCACGGCGGGTTTGGGGTTTTTAAAAAGGTGGTACCAGATAAAATCCCTTGCCCCATTGTTTTTATTTTATTTTTCCCAATTTTGGGCCCATTTCCCGGTCCTTTTTTAAAACAGGTGAAATTTGCCACACCCCACTTTTTTCCCAAAAAGATTGGTTTTTTTTTTCTATCGGGTTGGTCGGGGTTTGATTTTTTTTCCCAAATAGGTGCAAATTTCATTTTGGAAATGATAAATTCATTAAAATTTAAAAGGGACATTGAGGAGTTTTGGGGGCCCGGGGGAAACCACACGAAAACAGCGGTCTGGCCCCCATACACACAACCAAATCAGTGGAAATTTTTTAAAGCGGGCTTTTTTCTCCCTTTAAAAACCCATTTAAATTTGTTTGCCCCGAGATTCCAGTGGTGATTTTGGAAACAGTTCATCCTTTTTAAAGGGGTTCTTAATTTTTTTAAATTTTTTAAATTTGTTCCCCTTTGGGCAAAAAATAAAAATTTCCCTTGTTTCTCATTTTTTTTTCTTGGGTAACATTTCCCAGAGAAAAGATACAATGTAAAAAACGGTTTGGTTTTTCACTAGACGTGCACTAAAAATTGGGGAAAGAACAGCCTTCCTTCTCAAGGGGTTCTGCTGTGGGAGTTTATTGCCCTTTAGTAAAAAAACTTTGGAGGCAGGGTTTAAAAGTAAACCCTGAATTCTATTTCCCCATTTCTTAGCAAAAGATGTCCTTTCCATACGATCCTTTTTCCACTGCCCAAGGGGTTTCTGAAAAGTTTCCCCAACTCTTTGAGTTCTTTGAAACTACACGGGGATTTAGGTTGGGAAATCTTTAACCCTCCCCCAATCCCCCGGGGTCTTTTTTAAATCTTTGCGAAAATTTTTGAAAAGGGAATAGCCCACTACACTGATTATCAAAGTAGAGTTATAAGGAGAAAATGGGACGTCCCTTTTTACAAATAGCGGGCCCTCAGGGGGGAAAAAAGGAAATCCTTGCCCTGAGTGAGACCCTAAAAAAAAAAACCCAAAATTTATGAAAAGTTGCAACATCATTTTAGGTTTAAATTTCCCAAAAAAGTTTCCTAGGGGTTTTAATCTTTTACACAGTGGTCTACTTCCTATGACCTCTCGGCAGGGGGTTGTTGTAAACCCTTAAACCAGTTTGAGATGGTTTTTATCCCTAAAAAATGCAACCCCCCTTTGTACGATGGATTCCCTCGGGAAAGGTCGGTGAAGGAGCCCCAATTTGCTTATTCTATAAAGGTACCCAGAAAAATTTTCCTGGGATGCAAAAGCCGTACGGAAAGGGTTTCCCAACAGAAAAAATTAAGAAAAGTGATTTTACACATTACTATCTGATCAATCTATCATTTTTCTTGCAGTGTGCCCAAGTCGATCCATGTGTTCTTTCAGTTTTTTTTTTTTGATTTGGGAAAACCCGTGGTCAAAAAAACCCTGATAGGGTCCTTCCCATTAGGTAAATTTACCCAATTTTTTTCCCCCTTTTTATGCTTTTTGGGGGACCCAATAAACCGGGGGTTTCAACTAATTGGTTTTCTGGGGGAACAAAGGGTGGGAAAACCCTGTCATTTTTTTTTTAAAGCTTTTTTGTTTTGGTTTGCTCCAGAATCTTTCTCATGTAGTTGTAGAGTACTTTAACTTTGTTTCCGCTATTTTTAAAAATGGGAAAGTTATAGGGGCTCCCAAAAAATTTTTGGGTTTCAAAAGGGGTCAACCCGGTTTACTTGTAATATTTTGTGTAGTTTAAAAAACCCAAACATTAAAGTCCTAAATTTCCCCCGGTTTTTTTCCCTTTACTTTTCCCTAAGTGGGTTTTTTAAAAGGGAACCCCCGTTCGTTTTTCCAAAAAAGGGCCTGCGCTTTGTGGATGATTAAGCACAGTGGTTTTTTCAATTTATGTGAAAGGTTGCCCTTTATTTTGGTTATTATTGTTTTTAAAAATTTTGTGTGCCATTATCACTAAAAAAAATTTTCTCTGGAATCCCCATAACGGGGAATTAGGGTTTTTTAAAATTGCTTTTGCGGACTTTTTAGTCCCATCTGGATGTTTTGGGGGAAAAAATTCTACCCTTTTAGAAAACGAGTCAACTATTATAAAAAGAACTTTTTACCTTTCACTTAGGGCTTTAGTTTATAAAAATCCATATGTAATTTTAAAAAGGGGTAGTTTGGTTTTGGGATTTTGTCCTCTTTTGGGCCTTTTGGGTTCCCCCCGGGGCTTTGTGCTTTGCACATATTAAGCTTTGCTCTAAAAAAAATTTTTTTAAAATAAGCTTTTAAAACAATAGGTGGGTTTTATTTTTTTGGTTTCCCCAAATCCTACCCCCCTTCCGGGGGGACACTTTTGTTTTTCCCAAAGGGTAAATTATAGCCCCCCCTTTGGGATAATTTTTTTTGGAAGGATTGGTTTTTTTTTTTGGTAGGGGGAAAATCCCCCCATTTAATCGGCTCTTTGCTTTTCCCCTTTGTTCTTGTTCCTGTTTAGGAGCTTGCTGCTGCATTTTCTTGTAAGATGTCGTTTTTTTAGTGAAAGGGCGTTAATGTTAATACTTTTTATTTTTTTTTAAGCAGCTTTTTTGTTTTTTTATTGGGAAAGGAATTCCCTTTTTTTAACAGATCTTTTCCCATGTGTTTGGGCCCCCCACAATTTTTCATATTTTCCAGCTGCTTTGGCAGCTGTTTTGCTTGTAAAAGTTATTTTAGTAAATTGGTGAGTCAAAGTTTCCCCCGGGTTTATGTTATCTTTCCTCTTTTTTTTCCAATGTTGTGCAAAAGGTATGGGGTTTTTAGCATTTAATCATATTGGGCTTCTGTCAGATTGTTTACTTTTTTTGTCTTTTTCCCAATTTTTTCATTTCTTCAGTTAAAAGCAATCAGTTCTGCTGGTTGTGCCAAAAGTAATGTTGTGGGGGAAAGCTTCCGTTTTAGCCAGCGGTATGTGTCACTTTTAAAACATTTTTCCAAATTCTTGGGTTTTTTTTTTTTCATCTTTTTTTAAAAGGATTTAAAAAAACAAATAAAAATTTCTCCTTCTGACAAAGGAAAGGGGTTTTAAAATTGGGCCCCTTTTTTAGCAGTTTTTTTCAGCCGAGCCTCCCCAATCATTTTGGGTTCCCCATCATCTGGTGTGGGGATAAATTTTTCTGGGTTCAGCACCGTTTCAGGTTCCCATTTTTTTAAAGGGAGCTGTTGACAGAGAAGAAAACAGGGATGAGGGTGGGCTGGTGGGGATAGAAAAGTCATTTTAGTTTGTAAAGCCAAAAGCCCGGGCACGAGGGGGGGAACCCTTTTTAAAGTCAGTGGAAAGGAAAAAATACTATGTCGGGGACCCGGCGTTTCGCCCCAAAGAAGCAGCTTTCACTGCTCGCCAAAACAGTGTGGGAAATGAATTGCTCAGCATCTTAATTTTTGTTTGAATTGTTTGCTATTGGGGTAATTTATTTTCCCCTGGATTTGAGTTAAGACGAGGTATTAAAAAGACCTTTTCAGTCCCCCTTTTGTTCAAATTTTTTTTTTAGTATTTTGGGGGGTTTCAACGTTTCAATGCGCCCCTAGCCTGCTTAATTTTTACGAAAGGCCGCTTTGCTTTTAGATGTCCATTTTTGGGGTCTTAATTTTCAAATTCCTTTTTTACATAAGTAAGTTTTTAAAGGTTTCAGTTATTTCGCATAATTTGGTTTCCAAGTTCTGCAAATAATTTTGTGAGTCCAAGAAGGACATCTTTTGTTTCTTTGAAGTGGCTTAGGGCATGCAGTATTGGTTTCTTTTCTTTCTTCCATTATGGTTCTGGGCCCCCAGCACTCTTAAATTTATGTCCTAAGTTTTTTTAAAGTTTTTGGGGAAAAATTTAGCCCTTTTTTTTGCTAAATTTATGGCCATCATCTGCCCCAAAAGTTTCAGTAATTTCGATTTTTCAAATTTTTTAAAACTTCTTTTTGTTAGATGGGGTTTCAAAATGTCATCAAAAATTTTTGTTTTAAAAGTTGGCTTTTTTTTTAGGTGGTTCAAGGGGGGACAAGCTTGGGAAAGGGGAAACCCCTTGGGTTAAAATAGTTTTGGGCTTTCACAGTAACCCTTGGGGGGAAACGGTATAAGTATATCGGGTTTTCCCTTTAAAGGTTTTAAAGAAAACCGGGACCACCGTCTTTTTATGTACTGGAACAGAGAAAAAAGCATTGCTTTAAAGTCCACTCTGTGAAATATTTAGCTTTAGGATTTGGGGAATTCAATAATGTGGGGAGGGTCTGCAAAAAAACATGGTTTATCTTGTATTATGCATTTTTCATTTCTTGTAAGTCCTTTAACCATTTTGCCCCTCCCTTTTTGATGGGGGGGCCTTTTTAACAGGAAAATTTGGTGTGTTTTCAGGGGAATCTGCACATTCCCCTTTTTGGGTTTTTTTTTCTTTAATGAATGGCTCTATGAAATACAGCATCTGGTTTCAAAGGATATGTCTTTTTCCCTAGGACGGTGTTCTGTTTTTTTGGCCCCTTTTTATCAAAGGTTTTAAAGCTTTTCTTAACTAGGCCCACAACTGTAGGTCCTTGAGGGCCACAATTTTTGCTGGAAAACCCGCCCTTTAGCAAATGTTTCCCCTGCCCTTTTGTGAAAAATATCTTTTCACTGTTTGTTTCCCCTCTTTAAAAGGGCTCCCGCCCGAAAAAAGTTTTCTTGCCCAGGAAAAAAAGTTTTCTTTGTTTTAAATTCTTTTTGAGTGCAATGGGACCAATTTTGTTAAAAGAAAGGGTTTCTACCAAAACGCGGTCGTTTACCCTTCTCAACCAATTCCCCAAAGGGGGCTTGCCATTTGTCCTCTTTTGGGGCCCTTTTCCCTAAGGGGAAAAGTGTGGGGGTTCCAATGTTTGGGTGGAAACAAGGGAAGGGAAAAAATGAAGGAAGGAGTTTTGCTGCTGGGAGCTAGATCCCCATCAGGGGTAAAAATAAGAGACTGTGTTTTTTTTCCAAAGGGGTTTTTCCCTTTTTCTAGCTGTTTTTATACCCCGGGCATTTTTGGTTTGGCCTCCCATACCACATGGTTTCATGCAGATCATCAGGAGGCATTTGAAACTTTTTAAATTCCTGACTGCCTGGGTTTTCCTTCCTCCATTTAAAATTTTGCTCCAGTGGACGTGGGGGGTTTATTCCGGGGAAAATCTAAAGGCGTTTGTAGTATTTTGGGCTTTTTCCCGTTCCCCTGAGAAAAAACCCAAAAACTTCCCTTTAAAGGTTTTTTTTTTAAAGATTTTCAAACCTTTTGGAGGGTTTGGGATGATGGCTGGGAAAGCGCCACCAGGCCATCCCCTTTCCCAATAGGTTTAAAAAGGGCATTTCAGGCAACAGTAAAAACAGGCAGTGACTTTATTTTCCCTTTGGGTCTCTGAAAACCCCAACGGGGTCAGTCTCTGGGGAAAACCTTTTTTGTGACACCCTTGGGGGCCCCCCGCACTATTGAAATAATTTGGGAAATTAAGGGTGCATGTAGTTTTGGTTTTTTTAAAAGTTTGGGCCCGCATGCTCCTGTTTTGCACAAAAAAATTTCAAGGGTGCCCTGGAACCCTGGGGGACTATTTCGGGGCTATATTTTTTTTCAAAAAAAAAAAATCTTTTAGGGTTTTAAAACATCCATATTTTCATTCCCCTTTCTCTTAATAGAAAAAAGCTCCCCCTTTTATCCAAAGCTTTAGCTCCCCGGGAATTTTTTTTGGGGGTTTCTTCGACAGTGCCCCAGCCATTGCCTTTTTTTTCCCCATGACCAACACACTTTTGGAATTTAAACAAATTGGGGCCTGATCCAAAAACCCCTTTCCCCCTTCCCCCGGCCTCTGCCTCTGGGCCCTCTACCTCTGGAAATGTGATAAAAAAACAGTGTCCTCCTCCTCCTGTAAAAACCCCCAGTGGATTTCTTTACTTTTTTATTCTTTTTATTTTTATGACTTTTCTTTCATGCAGGGCGTGATTTAGATTTTTGGGTTTGGGGCGTTCCACCAATCTGTCTATGTGGGGGGGCGCTCAAAAACCCTCCCTTTGATTTTGGTAATGTTAAAAATGCAAAAGGGATTTCTTCAATGCTGTTTAAATGGCCCCATCATCATTTTTTTCATTTTAAAAAGCAGTCCCCTACTTTGTGCCCCGAATGTTTTTTTTAAACCTTTCCTGTATTCATCGAAAGGGGCTCGTCCTGCCCTTTTTCTTGCTTTTCCCCATCTCTGTATTTAAATTTTCTTTCCCTTTTGATAAACTGGGCCTGTACGATTAATCAAATGCTCAACTGATGTTTCCTAAATCTGTGGGTTTTGGTTTAAAAGGGGTAGGGGGATTTAGCGTTTTTTAGTTGGCAAAAAAATTCCCCTTTTTAAAATTTGGGGCCATTTGTCCTTTTTGGACATCCAGATTTGCCTGAACCCCTGCACCTTTTTATATGTAAGATTTTCTCAGATTTTTTCCTTTTTAATTATGCATTCTTTAAAATCCTCTTTTGGAGGGGGGAAATTCCCTTCCTTTCTGCTTTTCTAACATCTTCCCGGGGTCCGGTTCTTTTTACCCTTTTTTGTGGCTGGTTTCGGTTATTTCCTTCAACCCGGCCCGCTAAGGGGTTTGGTAATTTTTTTAAAGGAATTTTTAAGGACTTTTTCCTACCCTTTTCCTTTTTTTACGGGGAAAACACTCGGAGGGGCCCGTGGGGGGCAAAATGTCACTAAAATGGGTTTTCGCTAAAATTTTTTGACCAATCTCCCCACAGAACCTTTGGAAACCCAAATAAATTATCCCTGGGGGGTAATTTGCTTTTTGGGGGAAGCTGTTGGGAAAAGGGGTTGGTTTTTTAAATGATCCTTCGGAGGAGGGGGTTTTATCCGTGGGGGAAAAAATATTGTGGGGAATCCCCCCTTTGGGGGCGGAGCTGAGGGGGTCGGGCCTGCACGGGCCCAAAACACCCCCCCAAATTTTTGGGGGGGATTATGTATTTGATGTAGCAGGGGAAAAATAGGGCCCTAAGTTTTCGTTCTTTCCTTTCTATGAAACATTATTTTTATTTTCCTTTTCCTTTTTTTTTTTTTCACTTTCCCCTTTTTTTTCCCCCTTTTTTCTCTTTTCTTTTTTTTCTCTCCCCTCTCTTCTTTTAGCTCTGCGCTTCCCTCTTCTGCTTGGGCCTTTCTAATTTCATCCAAACCCCTGGTTTGCAAAGTAACCCTTCTTTTTTCCATCAAAGTGTCTTTTTTTTGGGTTTTTGTTTTTATTTTTTGCTGCAAATTTTCCCTTTTTGGTTTTGGGGGGGTGCTCAAATTTTCCCCTTAAAAACGTAGTTTTTTATCCGTAAAACACAACGGCCTGCCCCCCAATGGGTCATCATTTTCCCAACTGGGTTTTTTTTCCGTCTTTACACTGGGGTTTTCCTTTCCCAAAAAACTTCTGTTTTTCTTTACTTTGGGCCCCCCTTTTCCCTTTTGAACTTTAAAATTTTGGGCCCCGTGGGGTTTTTCAAAAACCTGGCGTGTTTAAAACACTGGGGCTTTTAGACAAGATGGTGATTCCAAAAGACCTTTTTTGTGGTTTAAAAAAACCCTTTTACCCCCTTTCAGGTGGATTTTTTTTTCTACAAAAAATCCCCAAAAAGTCACCCCTTTAACCCCTTTTTCTTTTTTGGGTTTTAAAAACAGATATTAGTGAATCTTTTATTTCCCCTTTCAAAACGCACACCCCCACAACCCACACACACACTCACTGCCCAAGTTAACTTTTACTTTATTTCTGTTTTAAATTTTTTTTAAACACAGAGGGAAGGGCCCCCCTTCCTATGCGGAAATTTTAAATAGTTTTAAACTCGGGGAGGGCCCGCCTTACAAAAAATAGGGGGGCCTGCCCCCCGCGGACCTTTTAAAATGTTTTAAAAATTTTAATTTTTCTGATTGAGTCTTGAATTTTTCGGGGGTTTTAGTACAAAAGGGGGACCTGTTACCCCATGCGGAATTTAACTATTTAAAATAGAGGACACCGCCGTCCTTCAGGGTTTTTAAAAAAAGTTTGGGAAAAAGGGGAAACTCGTGACCCCCACGCTGAGGGGACTTCAAAAAGGGGGGAAACTCGGGAAACCCCGCCCCTTTTTAAATTTGTTTTTTTTTTTCTTTTTTTTTTTTTTATTATATTTTTTTAAAAATTTTTTAAAAATTTTTTATTTTTTTCTTCCAATAATTCAATCACTCCCTTATTAAAAGAAAAAACTACTCACAAAAACTCTGGTCCCCCGAAAGCTTCAACCGCCCGGGGCCCCGCTTTTTAAGGGAGAGGGCCAGTCCCCTTTAAAAGGGTTATTTTTGCTGCGGGGGGCCGCCGGTTATCTGGGATTCACCTTTAAACCCGCGGGGGTCCCTTTGGGTTTTCTTGTTTCCGGGGTCAAGGGAAGGGCCCAAAATTTAAAGTTTGGTTTAAACCCAAAACCTTATTCACAAACCTTTCAACAAAAAAATGACAAGAGAATTTAGTTAAATTTTTCTTTCGGGGGGAGGGGGGGTTTTAGAAAATTTCTTCAGTTACAACTTCAAACCCACTCCCGAAGAGTTTTTTGCCTTTTGGGGCCCTTTTTTGAAGAAACGCCCCCTTTTTTACAAGTGGTTTCAAAACCCCTAAAGGGGGGGGGGAACAGAAACCCGTTGAAAACCGAATTTTTTGTTTAAAAAAACATAAAAAAATCAGAGGATAAGGAGAACCCCCCTCCTTTTCTAGTTGCCCCAGTTTTTCCCTTTTTTTCCCAAAACCCTTAAAGACCTTTTGTTAAACGCAGTGCAAAAACCATTCCCCCTGCACGGGTTAAAAAACATTAATGACACAGCCAAACAAAACTAAATGTTTTAACACTTTTGTAATATGGTAAGTTTGAGATAACAAAAAAGTTTTAAGTTTTTAAATTATGATTAAAGTAGAATAACTTATGTACAATTAATTAACCCAACAGTTTCAATACACTGGAGAAGTTATATCAAAGGGCCTGATAATTTACAGATGGAGGAGAACCTTGAAGAGAGATGCTTTTTCACATTTTATTGCATTTAATCAGTGAGTACCTTTACTTAAGTTGTTTTTTTTTTGTACTATTGTACTTTCTACTTCACTATATTTCTAGGAAGCTGATAGTTACTTGTTCGTTTTGGCTCAGCTTAGCTTTGTCATCCACTGCTGCTGCTGTATTTCTTTCTTGAAAAGCAATTTCAACAAGAAAGATAGGACCCCTTATGATTGAATCTTGACACCACTGTTTTAGAGATTTTCATGACATTCCACAGATTTGGAAAACATCTATAAACAAATATTATTAGTATTTTTTTTATTTTATTAAGCATCAGTTGTTGCCATGTGGCCAAGTTGTTCAGTAGGATGAGTTCTCAAAGCAGCTGTAGTTTCTTTTTGGTAATAGATTCATCCTTAAACCTCTATTACATTGTGAAAGTGTGAGAATCAAGACACTCCTGGTTTCTTTTTGGTTTGTTTTTAGATAACAAATGATAATCGAAATAGCTGTCTTTTGTTTTTTGTGGCATTTTTATGCTGAAGTTCTTTACAGGTGGTGAACAATTTCTAGCAGAGGTTCTATGCAAACATCAGGTGGTTTCTGAAAGTTACAATGTTCTTTAAAATGACTCTGAAAATTAGACAGAAATTTACTGATATTAGAACATTTTATTTGTATTTGTTAAACACTTAAGTACTTTAAAATGCATGTACTTTTGAACTGTAAAGTACTTGAGTATTTTCACAATGGAGTACTTCAATACTCAACTCAACTTTAACTTGAGTAGATGTTTGAACGAGTAGCTTTTACTTGTAGTTGAGTAAGATTTGGCTATGAGTATCAATACTTTTGCTCAAGTACTACTGTTAAGTACTTCATCCTTTACTGCATTTAATGCAAAAAGCTTCCCAAAGAAAAGGTTGTTAACAGACGGATAAACACTCAGCAGGCAAGAAAAGTTCCTTGTCTTATGTGACATCAGTATTTATTGTAAACAAATAATCCAAAGGCCAATCAATTTTATTCCTTAAATAAAGCAGAAACTCCACCAGAAAAGAGTTCTGCACAGAGTCTTTGATGCAGACATCATATGTTTTACTGATGCATGCTGTTATATGCTATGAATGTAGCCTGCTTGCTTGAGGATGAAGGTGTGCTTTAAAGAAAAATAACACAGAAAACAGTCCTTTGAACAGCAAGGGTGTCAGGTTGTGTTGAGGTTTGCAGAGTACCCAAAGGCAGAGACTGAAGCTGAAGTGGTTTCCTGCTAATTTAATAAAAAATGGTGGCAACAGAAGCTTAAATCCAGAAATAACTAATGACTGAACAGAGAAACCAGAGCAAAGGGGAACACAAAGTTCAAGGAGGAAATGAAGAGAATCCAGCATCCAGTAAATGCAGAGGAAGAGTATATATACCAAACAGAACAATGACTGGAGTAATCAACTAACTGGGAGCAGGTGTGGACTGAAGGATCTAGAAGAAAGCTATGGGAAAGGAGACAAGGGGGTAACATAGAGTAAACAAGAAATACATAAGAACTCAAATACAACCAGAAAACAGCTAGAATGACACAAAATGGAAATGAAACCAGTGACCTAGAAAGCAGACAGTGACATAAATCAAAGTGTTACTGAAAACTCAAAAAGAATCAAAAAGTGCAGAATCATAAAAAAGTGTTTATCATTTTTATTTATGAATTATTTTAATAAAAACTTATTTTAAATCTGAGACAGCAATCCAAACGGTAAATTGAAACAAACTACCTTTTTTTTAGGTGGAAACAAATTACAAATCAGGTTCAAGTTATTCCCCGCACTGCTGACTGTGACGTTCCTACTCTGCTTCTTATTTCTCCAATAGCAACTGAAATAAAGTGTGAATAAAGAGTGCAAAAAAAATCACGAAACAGTCTGAAAGGACTTTTTTTATTTCTCAACAACTGCTTATTTTGACAGTACGTCTGTGTTGTTGTTTTCGATACATATGCTCAAATTTATAATAAGAAAGTAAGTCAAAAGCATTTTAAGTTGTTTTCCTTCTTGAACACAGCTTAATCAGGTAAGTTGGACATTGGTACCTGAAGGGAAAAGTTTTGTTGGGGTTTGTTGGAGCTAACATGGGTCTAAAATTATTGTGTCATATTCTAGATGAGTTGCAGAGATTAACAGATCAGGAGGAAATATTAATTGAGAAGACAGCAGTTGGGATTGTAATCATCAATCCTATTCTTTCAGATCTAGTGACAGTTGTGTTTTTGGCATTGCTTTCTCTGTTACTCTCTCTTTGTTTGTTTTTTTCTACAATATGATGAGTGAAATATATTGATAATTTCAATTCAGTTCAATAGATTCCTCCTCAGGAGAACTTGGAGGATGCCACGCTGTTAGATTTCATTTGTAAAAAGTAGAATTAAAGCTATATATTGCTTTACATCCATTATTATTTTTACTGGCTTATTGTCTGAAATCAAAATGAAACAAATAATGGGGTTTTTATGGCATTAGCAAAAAAAAAGGGAAATTGTTGGAAAGGTGTGATGGCTTCTGTGACACTCCAAAGCATTGAGAAATGCTCTGCATTTTATGCTGTAGTAATAAAACAAACCTTTCTGTTGCAGAGGATCTGAGTTTTCAGCATGTTGAGTTTAGTTATTTTTAAACAGATTCTTGATATAGTAAAATGTACTATGTTTATTTTATTACAAATATGTTACAAAAACGTGATTGATTGCTGTGATGAAAATATTCAAATAAAACCATAACAAGGTAAGACCTAGACAGGCATCAGCTGCAGAGCTTCTCCGTTTTGAGATCCCCCCCCCCAGCGTTTTTATTGTCTTTAAACTGTCACAAGTACAGCACAACAAAATTTATCCTCTGCATTTAGTCCATCCCCTTCAGGAGCAGTGGGCTGACATTTGCGGCGCCCGGGGAGCCTGGAGTCTTTGTGAAAGTGGCTGTCTGTGGGAGTGGGTTTCAAACCCACAACCTTAGGATTCTGAGCTCTATGGCCTAACAACTAGGCCACCACCCTTCCAAGAACCCAAACATATAACAGTCATGTTTTTGGACTGTGGGAGGTACCCAGAGTACCCTGAGAGAACCCACCCATGCACAGGGAGAACATTCAAACTCCATGCAGAAAGAATCGAAGCAGGAACTTCTTGCTGCAAGGCAGCAGTGCTAGCCACTGCGCCAATGGTCATTCTATTTTACCTCCTCTGTTCTCTTGTAGAGGAGTTGAGTGGGAGTTAATTCAACAAATGTCTAATCAGAAGAATGAGACGGCAGCTTAGGGGCCTCAAAGATACAGCTGCCCCTGTCAGAGCCTGTTTGGATCCACTTAGGCCCCCTCTGGTTGAGCTGCTCTTACAGATGGCCCCTCAGCCAGGTTTCAGAGATGCGGGGCCAAAGGACTGGACATCCTGTGGAGGGAAAACTCTCGCTAAGGTCTGGCTCAGCTGGCAGCACAAAGAAAGACCAATTGGCAGCTTTATATAGCCAGCGTCCTTTTTTCCATGGATAAACCTCTTGTGATGCTGCATTAGGTTAGTGGTATATTTCACAATCAGGGTTGCATATGTGGGATTCCACTATCATCACCAGCGCTCCTTCAAAGAGCTTCATCCTCCAAAGATCTCTGGTTTAGGTCATCATATGGGTGAAGCCCAGGAAATTTGCCTAAAAGCATCAAGACAGCATGATACAGTTGGAATATTAATGATATTTTCCTCTTTAGGTCGGAGTTATGTTCATGTTTGATATATAAAAAATCCAAAAATAGCAGTCGAAGTCCCAGACTTGCTTACAAACCATTTCAAATTCTAAAAGTGTGCATTCTTTTTTTTCAGCTAATAGAAATTAGCTTTGTGACCTCATAATTATTGCCATGTGAAACACACATTCATGGTTTGATAACCAAAGGTTCCTCTATACTCTAATCACTAAAAGGAAAACTAAGCTAACTGTAGTATAAAAAAATATTCCTAAAAATCAAAATTTTTAGCTAGATTATGATTTTTTTCTTAAATTAGTAGATCGCCTTTGTGCAGGTGACCCATCTTACAAACTACCTGCGAGGCGAATTATCATGAGCAGAATACATGACCAGCATGCCGCATGGAAAGCCGCTAAAGATGAGAAGAATGATATGTAAACAAGAATGAGAATTCTTGTAAATAAGTTCTTTATGAATATACGCCAACATCAGAAAACAGCCCACAGAACCACACATCCTCCACCAGACTAAATTGTTGGCATGCAGTGCTGTTCCACACACAGAACCAGAGAGTGCGGTAGGAGGTTTGGTTTCCTTTTGTGATGTTAGGAAGGAAGAAATACTTTATGCAACAGGTTACCATGTACATAGCATCCAATGGTTACTATGGAGACTTGGTGACCTGAGGGATGCCACTCTTAGGCTACGTCCACACTGCAGGCCTTGATGCTCAATTCCAATTTTTTTGTGAAATCCAATTTTTTTTGTGTAGCCATTCACATTTCTGAATATATGCGACTTGTATGTAAACTCCTGTGTGAACAGCTTAAGTGTCCCGCATGAGCAGTAGAAAATGCATCACATGCTGGCTTGTGACATTACAAGCCAGCATGCTTCGTGTTTACGGAAGTAAACATGGATGGAAGTGCTGGAGCACATTTAGCGACCTTTCCAAACCTTAAAACCTCAATCTTTTCAAGATGGTTAAAAAAAAATTCTGCTCTCCGCATTATCGTCCGCCATAGTGCTTGTTTTTTTTTGCCGCTTCTCTGCTGCAAGAAGCAGAATAGTGACTTCAGGCTGCAGTGTGAATGCAGCCTTTGCTGCAGTTTTCAAAAAGATATTTTGTAGATGCCTCTTTTAGAATTTTCCTTCACCATCCCTATACAATACAAGATAGTTAGATTGACTACAGTCAGCTTCAGCTTTCTCACAACTTTATATTAAATGTTATCATTATTGCTTTGACTGTAGATTTGAGCAAGATGAGGTTACCAGCTAAATTCTTGTAGTCATTTATTGGCTCAAGGAGATCAACACACAGCCACCATGCTTAAAAAAACGTCTTCCCTTCACATTTCGATGAGTGAACAAGAGGAATTCATCTCTGAGTTATATTTACATAATGGGAAACTGAATGTCAGTAATCATTTACTGTTCATTACGAAATACTATGATTAAAAGAAATATAATGTCATGGTTCTGCCCTTTGTGGACTTCTTGGTTCTATTTAGTTTATTTTTGAGTTTTCATTTACATTTTTTATTTATGTCATTCTGTGTTTTCTTGGTAATTGTTTCTTTTATATTTTGTATCATTGTGGTTGTTGTCTAGTTATATGTCAGCAGTGTTGTATTTTTTTGTATTCATTTCTGTTGCTCTCTTGTGCCAGTCTCCTTTCCCCTAGCTGTTTCTATCCACACCTGCTCCATATCAGCTGATTAGCCCAGTCTTTGTTCTGTCTCCCATATAAACACCTCCTGTGCAGTTCCTCAGTGCTGGTTTCTCTCCCGTGCTGTTATCCTCATGTATGTTTCTCCCTGGTGTCTCCTGGTTTTGATTAGGTGTTTATTGTCCCAGGATTTATGTTTCTGTTACCATCTACATCCATTAAGCAAGATCTTATCTCTGCATTTGGGTCCTCAATCAACTTCCACCCAACCTTGACAGATAAAAGTATTAACAAAATGTGTTTCTTATAGTTATGATGAATCGTCAGGTTGGCCTGTGTAATTTTGGTGTTTTCTAAATGTGTCTAAATAAGATTATACTACAGCAACAAGAGTTTAATATTTAACATTTTTATATACATTTTATGTATTCTATTTTTATTTTGGTTCCCAGTAAAAAACAAAAACAAAAAAACCCCAAGAATTTTAAGTTTTTTATTGTGGTCAATAAATGTGGAGGGGGCTGATCCTGCTGACCTTCATACAGCTTTATGTTGGCTGAAAAAAACAAAGCTTGAAGAATACTTAACTAAAATAAAAAAGAAACAAAAACACCATATAATTTTCTGCCTGTAATATACCTATGTCCTGTATATTTTAATTCCAAGATATATGTACATATATGTTTCATAAGGGTGCCTTAGGTTTTTAAACAATGTTTTTTCCGCTCATTTTCTGTCCAGTCCTAGAGAGAAGAGTTAGAGTAAAATAGCTTAACAAAAGACCAAACTACCTGTTTGAAAATAATTAAAATCTTGCTACAGGTATCAATTTAATCTGTCAAATACAATAACAAGTAAAAAAAAGTTAGACACTTTTTTTAAACCATGATTCAACATAATGATTTAAATCTGGTAAAACAGCCGTGCACAAAAAAGATGATACCAAGAATTTCATATTTTGTTTTCCCAACCATTTGAGACAATCATTGCAATCAAATGGTTCTTGCATCAGTCAATGAGACTTGTGCTCCTTTCAGCACGTGTTTTTGCCCTCTCCTCTTGAGCAAATTTCTCCAGTTGTCTCTGGTTTGAAGGGTGTCTTTTCAGGTTGCATGTTTCAGCTTCTTCCAAAGATGCTCAATAGGATTTAAGTTAGAGCTCATAAAGGACCACTTCAGAATAGTCCAGTTTTTCCTCTAAGCCATTACTGGCTGTGTGATTTCGGTCATTATCTTGTTGCAAGATCCATGAGCTTTAATTGAAACCTGCAGAGATTCAAAACTCCCTCTGCAAGATGAAGCAAATCAGCCCTAGAACATAACCGGGCCTCCACCATGTTTCACAGTTGGGGCAGTGTACTTTTCTGGATATGTTTTACTTTTCTTTCTGTGAAGAGCTGATGTCCAATACTTGTCTCATCTGTCCATGGGACATTCTCCCCAGAAGATTTGTGGCCTGTCAAAATGGCTTTTTTGTTTTCAACAGTGGTGTCTTCCTTTGTCGTCTTTCATTAAGTTTACTTACACACTGATGCGATTTCACGCTAATGTTCTTTGAGCTTTAAGTTCACCTTTAATCTCTTTAAAAAAAAAAATCTTGGCTGTTCTGTTACCTTTCATATTATCTGTCTCTTTGATTTGTCATTAGATTCCCTCTACAGCCACATCCATAAAGGTTGGCTATAGTTCCTTGTATGTAAAATTTCTATAATAATATGTACAGCTGTGGTTAGAGGAACATCGAGCAGCATGGAAAGGGTCCTATATATATAGGCCCACTGACTGATTACTAAATTTCAGACAGCTGTGATGCTAATTAGTGGACACGCCTTGATATAACATATCCTTGATTTTCCAAGTGAAGCATAGATGATCGTTCAAACCATCATTTTGGCTACATTCACACTGCAGGCCTTGATGCTCAATTATGATTTTCTTGTGAAATCCGATTTTTTTGAGTTGCCGTTTACATTTCCAAATATATGCGACTTGTCTGTGATCTCCTGTGTGATTTGCATTCATACAACGCAAGTGTCCCGCATGCGCAGAAGCAAACATGGATGGTTGTTTCCGGAAGTAAACATGGATTGTAGTGCCGGAACGCATCTAGCGATCTTTGCTAACCATAAAAACACAATCTTTTCAAGATAGTTAAACATAAATACTGCTCTCCGCATCATCATTCGCCATGGTTGTTGTTTTTCTTGTCGCCTCTTCATAGCAAGACCCAGAATAGTGATATTTGTCGGGTATTAATGACGTTCATGTCGGATGAATTTGAAAAGATCAGATTCCTATCGGATTCAGGACCACATGGCCAAGTGGCCAGGGTCGCATTGGAAAAAAATCGGATCTGTGTTGTTCAGACTGTCAGGAAAAGATAAGATACAGGTTGCATATAGGCCAGAAAATCAGATTTGGGTCACTTCAGGCTGCTGTGTGAACGCAGCCTTTGTCTAGGTCTGTTTCATGAGTCTAAATTTTAAAATACTTCTGATGAAACATGATTGAAAACCTGTTTCTGACTTTCATTTGCTAATTTTTTTTTTTTTGGGGGGTTCACAAGTCATTTTTTGCAAGTCCAAGTCAAGTCTCAAGTCTTGAGAGCTCAAGTCCAAGTCAAGTCTCAAGTCTTGAGAGCTCAAGTCCAAGTCAAGTCTCAAGTCTTGAGAAGGCCTTGTCGCAATAATCAATTAATCGCACAAAAAATTCTAATCACTTGATTAATTAAAAAAAGTGCAATAATTTTCATGCTTGCTTGTTTCTCCTTGTGTTTTCATCTCCGTCAATGAGACGGTATAGCTTAAAGGTCACTATTATATCTATGGAATTATCATTATCTTGAACTGCTAAATGAAAAATACAATTAAAAAAAGCACACGCAAAATATTTTTCCAGATTAATTTTGCATTTTTAGTTTTTTTTTCTTTAAAAAAAAACTATTTTCTTACAGTATTTACCTGACATTTGTGGTTACAACTTTTTCTAGTTTTAGCAGTAAATGTCTGTTCTTTTATTTTTAAGTGAAAATGAGGACTGTGGGGAAAAAAAACAATCACAATCCTCCCTTTTATTAATACATATGAGGTTAGCAACTACAAGAGATAAAGAAAAACCCTAAACAAATAGCAGGACAATAACAATACTTTTATAAAAGAAACATTGTGGCAATAACTTTTTGTAACTTAATGACTTGGCGGGCAGTATTTTCAGTTCAGTTTATTTATTTAGCGCCAATTTACAACATTATTCACAACATATTTCTCCTCTACCACTGCCATGAAGCTTTTAAAGCTGGGCTTGTCGATCAAAGACAAGGGGAGGTTGCAAGAAATAATAAGGTCCTGAATTATTGCCTTATGTCTGTGATGTCCCTGGCTGTACACCTGCACTGCAGTGTGGCTGATAAAATTAGATGTGGTGGACCAAGCATCGTGTATTTTTTTCTAAAGAAGCTGCAGTTTGCTGCTCTTTTATTCCCGCCTTATGTAAAGTTTTTGTAGCCAAAGGTTATTATGAACGGTGGCACCGAAACAGGGGGGGTAATCATCGCTTCCATACCTGTATGGGTTGCATGCATGCATGCGCACGGGCATATATGTCACGTACTGTTGCGTCAGTGACGTCAGTGTGTTGCACAGGGAAAAATATTATTTATGTTTTTCTTTAATTTAAATGTTAGTTTTATGCTTTGCATGTTTGGAGAGGAAGATATGATTTGTTTTTCTTTGTATTTTCTTCTTGAGCTTTGCATGTTTTGATGTTTCTTTTTTATATGATTGTTTTCCTTCATTTTAGACTTTTGAATTTTTCTGCATGTTGGGTAGTTTTGGTTTGTTTTTCCACTGTGACAATCCATGCGCACTGGACTGAAGTAGTTGTCTGAGGAGGCGGAGTGCATTAATTGCGCTGCGTAATTGCTGCGCTCAGGTGTGAGCAAGGGCTGATTAAAACCGACATAAAAGCAGTCTGAAGGAAAGGAGAAGGAGAACGGAATCTGCAGGTGACAGAGACGGACGCGCTGCCGGGGGGAGAGGCAGGCGGGGTCCGTGCGCCAGTGCACGTGAACAGTGCCGGAGCCCGCAGAGTCAGCTGTGGATCAGCCCGTGGGTGCTCCTGGCCGATCACTCGCACCAGAAGCAGCATAACAAGCGGAGCCCAACTTCCAGCCTCTTATTTTTAAGGAAAACTCTTGAATTTTAGGTTTTATCAGGAGAAGAAAAGGACTGTTTTATTATGCCACTTTTGCTGTGGCTTTTTGTATAAATAAAACACTTGAACTTGAGTGCTTCACGGTTTGGGTCTTTGAGTTGTTTGCTCCCCCTTGTGTCAAAGACTGAGTGTGGGGCCATACTGGCCACAAGTGCTGCTTTTTTTTTTTTTTACCTCTTCTGTGTGCGGGTAAGGCGAGCGGCGATCAGTCAAGTTAGTAAAACAAAAAACACTTAAATAAAATATTGTTCACAAGTCAGAAATCACGAGTCTCAGTCGAGTCTGAAGTCCTTCAAATGCAAGTCTAAGTCGAGTCCGAAGTCATTAAATATGCGACTTAAGTGCGACTCGAGTACGAGTCACAAACTCGAGTCCCCATCTCTGGGGTACGGCACTAGTGACTAAGTCCTCCGTACATGGGTCGTGTGGGCTAACAACTACACCACCAAAGCACGCCCCATCATTTGCTAATTTCTTGAGAAATTTTTATTCATTATTTCTTTTTTAGTTATTATGTGACCGTTGTGCTTGTTTTTTATTGAATGAGGAGCACAAACCATGAGCCCCATTAACACTAGGCCTCTGAAACTTGATAAACTAGGACCATGCTAGAGCGTTTCAGTTGTGTCTGGCACGATGCAGTTAGTTTGTATGCCATTTACACTCAACAGTTATCTCAGTTACTGTGCTCGGACCGATCTCGGCATGGTATTTAAAAGGGTAGTGTAAAGGCGTACACTGTGCGATTTTCTTCAGTCGTTGCACGCAGCTACTGCTCACACTGTGCGACTAAAAACCACGTCGGACTCAGGTCCGCAGTGAGATTGAGCTGCTCTGACTCGTCTATCCGGAAGACAAACAAATGGAAATGGAATATAAAGCTCATTAGAGTGAAACTCACTGCCTTGGTAATTTGCGCAATTTTCTGCTGAAAGCCCTAAAAAGAAAAGACGGTGACAAATTTGGAAAAAAATACATGGCTGAGCAAACGTGGCTACTACGGTCTGTCGGTTTTTACAGACAGAACTGCATTTCACTAATTACATCCCTGCCATGCTGCTGTGTTTACTGAAGAATCCTTGTTTGCGCATGCGCACTGAGCGATTTGCCCACGATGGTCAAACATGTCTGATTTTCTCCCGACCTCACAATTCCTAATCGGGAGGTGGTCGTGAGAGGCTGATCGCCCCTCGTAACCTCCTGTACACTACATGACTCACGATGCATGATCAGGCTGAAATGCGGTCTGATCGAAAGATTCTTGCATGACTGGAAAAATCGCCCCATTTATATGTTACATGATAAAACAATCTGTATCTGATGATTTGCAGTGATCCATACTGGACTGGGAGGATAGTGTGTGTGTATAGAGGTTACAAAACATGATAAAACTTTACATTATATTCTATTATTCAAGCAAAAAGAGCCAGATTGGATCATTAGATGCCAGTGTCCTTCTTATTTCCTTTTTATGGACAACATTATTGTTTACCTTAGAAGCAACAAAAAAAAAAAACAACAACAAACAAACAAATAAACTTGGATGTATTATCCTAACCTTTACAGATAGAAATGTGACCAAGAGGCAGCATAGGAGTCTGTTCGGGAGGAGAAATGTCCGGCTAATTGGTTTGTTAAATCGATGGTGTGAGTGGAGACACGGGGAGAGAAATCCCGCCTTTCTTTCATTCCAGACAGGTTAAATGTGCAGTTAAGCACCAACAATGGAGCTGGCCTTTCACATGCAAACGTGAGGTATATGAAGCGAGCCAGGTTTTTGTGGCTGGTGTGGAGACTCCAATTGAGAGGCACCAAAGCGTAACGGTGTCCCCTCCCCTTTATGCCTCCCACTTTCCCTCTTTTCTTTGTTCTGCTCTAACATTACATGTTTTCCCTCTCTGCCTGAATCTATGTTTTGCTCTATCTCTCTGGCTGAGAATTTTTTTTGTTTGTTTTTATAGCCCCATATCCCAAAGAGTACCATTTATCTTGAGAAATTTGGCCCCTAAATGTCTAAGGATTAAGTGATAAAAAAAATAGATGATTGTTCAAACCCTAAGCATCCCTAAAAGCATATTTGCAGAAAAAAATGTTAACATTTAGACCTGATTTGATTCTGAATCTTAAATTAGATAATTAAGTTCAAGAAGAAAAAGAAAAAAACATTTTAATCACTAATCTCCAACTGAATTACACTAACCTTCAAACAAGGCTTGTCTTTCTATCTGTCTGTCTTTGTAATGAAGAAAGAACTGGACCTTCAACTTTAAATCTCGGCCAGATTAACAGACTGCACTCAGAATGTTGGAAGGAGAATCGGTGAGTTCGGGGTGGTAGCTGCGGGTGTGGAGGGTTTGTTCGTACAAAGACTAAAGCCGTGAAATGCTGCTAGTGAAAGCTCAGCGCTGGTCGCCTCATTGAGTTGTCAATCTGCCCGGCAGGTTTTCTCTATGATGAGAGCTGTCAGAGAGCCTCAGACAGAGGACAGGAGGGGTGTGGATGACCTAATGCTGCATCACCTCCCCCTCTCCTTTCTCCTTTAAGAGCGGAGATTGACACCCCCGCTGGTTAATAATGCTGGTCCTGTGGAGTGGTGGAAGCAGATGAACTGGACCAATCAGGACTAGATGCTGCATCACTGGACAGTGGTAAAGAGGACAAAAGACTGCAGGACACTCCAGAGACATGTGGAGGAAAATGATATCATAAAAGGTCCAGAACAGCTAAGATTCACAGCTTACTGAAAAGCCAGAAACTCGAATCAGTACAGGGATACAAACAGATCACCTCGTTCCCAAAGAATCAATGTATAATCAATATTAATATGTTTATCCACACTGCTGCTACTAGAGAAGCTGTGATTTAATCCGCTATTCAGCTGAACTCAGACATTGATTATCTATAATTGCCTTGACATTTCAGTCTGATGTTTTCCCTTGAGATGTATTTTTTAAACCATGGCTGCATGGCATATTTCCATAATGAATCCAAGAATTTGGGTTAATTGAAGCCGTGGTGGTGGTGGGGGTCTATGCTAATATGAAATGTAAATGGAATGCCGTGCTGACAATTTTTTTAAATGAATGAAAATATTGTTATTATGTATTATCTGTGTATTTGAACTTTCATAAGTATGTTTCAGCTTGCAATTTCCTCAGATTATATGATTATGTGCTTTGACGCAGATCCAATGCAACCATCAAATCTGTCTCTGTGCCCCTGCTCAGAGGTTCTGCATCCGTGGTCATGCACCTCAAAAAAATACTGACTACGCGTCGGATGGTTGCAAACCCGCGCAGACCTCAAGCGGAAGTGCGCAGACAAAAAGCAGGTGTGATTGGTCCTTGGTATGCCTTTCCGGCTGTCTGTGTGGTTCTCTGTCCTGTCGCAGGGGTTGGACTAGTGTCACAAACTCCTCAGCCTCATCCCTGGTCTGATTCAAGGAGCGTACAGACCACCTACGCGCCCTCCTTTGTCTTTTTTGCCAACTCCATTAACAGAACCTATTCCTCTTCGATGTCTAGCAACTCTAGATCCATTTCCGTGACATCTTGCAGATGCGCCAATGTTGTTTTGGAAGATAAACATTCCCGCTGGTGCAGCCGAAGTTCTAGTGTCCATCCGCCGAAGTGCTCACAAGGTCTAGAATAGGGTCCCCCTTGTGATTTGGCGGGAAACTGCTGTGCGTCCCTAGAAATTCTAGACTGACGGTGCAGAAGAATACCAGCAAAACTGGTTTGTGACCAGACACAAGCAACATTTGATGTGTGTGGTTGCAGAAGTATAATCTGCCCTTTAGAGGCCGACTGTCAAAGTAATAGAATAGGGTATGGGTTCAAATTAAAACTATTCTTTGAAAAAAAACATAAATTTAAGCAGGTAATGAACAGGAATGTCTGAATTAAACTGTTCCCTTAGGTCCACATTTTGATAAATTAGCAGTATTTTGGGTTCTATTGTAAACATTTCTCTTACTGCTGAGGACACCTGAATTTCTCCACTGTGAGATAAAGAAAACTAAAGTTATAATTCTAAATGTAGTTTTCATAACTAGACAGTTGAAAATAAACAGACTTTGGTGTTTTTAATAGGCTAAATATCCATGTATTATCTTAAAATAGAATTCTAACAGCTATGTATGGAAAAAGTATGGAACAAGGCTTGATGGGGAGCCAAAAGTATCTTTAAGGCACATCTAGTGAAGGGGGTGTTTAGTCAAGGACAGTAAATGATCTCCAAAACTCAATTTTAGAAATCTACAGTAAAGTGGGGATCTTCAGCAGATCTTTGCAGCCACGATACATCCCTGATTGTAGACCCTACTTTAAAGGTTGAATAGCGTACAGCAGGGATTTTTTTATGCCTACATAAGTAAGACACCATCAGAATAACAAAGATGGTGATTTATACCATGAGATGTCCTTGTTCGGAGGAAGTCAGATCTGTAAGGTCCCTAAAGAACGATGAACAAAGCCAAGAAACAATAAGTTTTTTCCTTCCATGGATATTGGCAACATCAACATCTTCACCATCTGGCCTTTGGTCCCCGTCTCATCTCCTTGCGGTCATCCTTAACTCTTCACATTTCTTTGTCCATCTATGTCTCCCAGAGGCCTATTCTGGACGCAGTGCTTTTGTTCCTCTTGACAGCTTGACGTCTCTGTCTGTCACGGAAATGCAGAAACAATGACAAACAGCCATAATAACACGACCCTGCCTGCAGTCACCAGTCCGCATTCCTGACAGTTTCTCATTCAAAGGTTATGTGTCAATCTGGTGTGACAGCCGTGATGAAGATTTTCAGACCAGGGATCCAGTCATGGCGGACATTGTTACTTGTGATTGAAGAGGAAGGCAAGCGAGGCCAGTTTGTGCAAAAGTTTCCTTTATTTTGTAGATCCAGGTTTAACAGCAGCTAGAGCTGCAGGTCTTCAGGTGTATCTCACTATCAGCTTTTTCTTTGCACAAAAGCTCATGCTCAGTCAGACCACGTAGATACCACCTGTGAACATTAATGACTGATTATCTGCCATTTATTCTTAATTGGATAAAGGTCTGGACTTTGATTAGACCAGTCTAACTCGTGGCCGCCATTAATCTTACCTCTTTTCAATTTTTCTATGTGTTGGGATCTGGAGATCTGCCACCTTTCTCCAGCAGAGGGCGCCCTGGGTCTCCTGAGCTGAAGCCACCTGCACACCTGTGGCTGATCATCTCATCAGGACACCAGCTTTATAAGCAGCGGCTTGACTTCCCTTCAGTGCCAGAGTGTTGAATCAGTTACGGTTAGCAAACCTGAGCCAACCAGTCTGCCTGACTCTCTGACTCTCCTGAAACCTTGAACCCGATCCTGATCCGTTTTTTCCCTCTCTGTTCTTCTAGGAAGATCCTGACTGAACCTGGAGCTTTGGAGACGCTTCTCAGCAGTTCCCTGCCTGCCTCCTCTCAAAGCACACCTGAAGATCCAATCGTCTGAACCAGCCTGCCTGCTCTCAAAGCACACCTGAAGATCTAGCTGTCTGAACCTGCTCGCCTGCTCTCTGGGAGAGAGCTTGGAGAACCTCAAGTCTGAAGTCAGTTCCTGCCGCTGCTAAGCCCTCTGCTGAACCCTCAGTCTTTTACAACTTATGTGAAAATATTGGTGATTTAAAAAAGGTGATGAATAAATAAAAAATATTAACATATTTATTAAAGATAAATGTCCCTTAATGGGGGAATTTGTCATATGCATTTTACCTAATCCTTTTTGTCAGGGATAGAAACAGCAACCTCCAACCTTTATAGTTGCCCCAGGAGGAAAACAAACTGCTGCATAGCCCGTAGACCTCATAACATTTCCAAGCCCTGTTTACTGGTAAGTTAACTATAGGTCAGTTTTAAAATTAAGAATTAGATAAAAATGATTTGTCATTTTTCAAAACAGCATCTCTTTTGCAGCAATTTGCATTGTTAAAATGTAACATTAAAAGAACGTTGAGCCTTTAACTCAAAAGCTTAAAGTTGGATTTCCTGCACTTTACAACAAAGACACAAAAACTGAACTTTCACCTTTTAAATGAACCAACTTGTTAAAGATATTCTTTTAAAGGTATAAGTACTGGCAACTCATTCGATAAAGTTGAAGACCACAACTGCCTTAGTTTCCTGAACTGGCTCAAATTATTGTTTCTATTGCTCCATTTACACTTGCCCTCTGAAACCGATCCGTGCAGAGTTCGGAACAAGCTTGGATCAGTTAACTGTGCTGAGCTTGGTTCTTTACAACCAGTTACACATCAGGCTAGCACGGTTCCTCGTCTCCTATCGGCGGTCAATGATACTACAGCTCTCAAGAGGGGAATTACGCAAACAAAAATGGAGGTGCCAATAACATTCCCGAATTTAAGTCCATGGATAGCTTCCTCCACTGAAATTTCAATGAGAGCCTCAGTCTCTGCATCATCCCAGGTCGCACCACGCCATTTATTGTTAATGGGCTTAGAAGAAGTTTGTGTTGTGAACAGGTGAAGAGATCTGGGAAATACAAAGCCAGACACCCCGTAAAACCCACCAAATGAGTCAGCTGACAGTAAATAGGAGATCAGGTGGTCTGCTCCTACACTCTTTGTTATCGGAGAACAGAGCAACAACTGAACCATGCCGAGCCCTACTGTTGAACTAATACTAGATTTAGTGCGGTTCTGGCACAGTCCAGTTTAGTGGCGTTCCAGTTACACTCAACAGTTACCTCCGTTGCTGTGCTCGGTTTGTTCTCGGCACAGCTTCAAAAGGGTAGTTTAAATGGGGTTAATATCTAATCTAACTTTTTCAGGTTCACACAACCGAAAGTATTTTTCCAGCTAAAAGACAAGGCAGTTGTGTATTTTTACAGTGAACGGATTAAGATGTGCATCTCTACTGCAAATAGACACTCTCTCTGTCTGCTGTCTCCTTTCGTCACCAAATACTAAATAAGGTAAACCACACAGCATACCTCTCAGTTTCATGTCTCCATTGAACAGATGTCTGGTTTCATGTAAATGCTGTTATTTGTTTAAATGTAAAATCCCGTCTTTACATTTGAGATTCAAATTCAGCTTGAAGGGCTTTTCGAAGGACAAAAGGATGAGGAAGATTTGCATTACACAGGGTACAGTTTGTGCTGAACAACACAAGGTGAAAAGTGAACTGTGTGTTTAACTTGAGTTTAACTTAAGTTTCAAAAATGAATCAAATTAATTCTTGACATAGGTTATTTGGATGTGCTTTTTCAGTTTACCTGAAAAAGACTCTGTCCCAGAAACTGGATCATTCAGGATCAAAATGGTGATACACAGACCAAAAAAACTTTACATTTCTTTTTGTCCATGTCACACAGCTGTTTAATGAAACTAAAAAAATAAAATAAAATTAAAAAAAAGCTTAGAAATATCCTATTTTTTATGAGCTTTAAAAAGAAAGCCAGAGAAGTGTTTATCTGAGAGACTGAATACTGCTGATGGTTTGCAGTTTCTCTCCAATGCAGGTATGATCCTCACTGGCACACCACTGATGTCTCGGGAATGAGGAACGACTTTGTTTTTTGTCTGAAAAGACTTGTTGTAACTGAAGTTAAAAATGGACAGTCTATATTTCCAGAGCGTCAGAGGTGGTGGCAGCCAGCAGGAGGCCGTCTTCCATACAGGCCTTGTTTATTTGGACATCAGGCAGTGATGTGGTGAGTGGCAGCCCAGGAGACTGACGAGGAATGTGGCTGAAGGTCTCATCTGGCCTTTTCAACCAAGATTACCAAGAGCCTCACTGAGAACCTCCCAAAAAAACATAAAAAGTCCTGAAACCTGTCAACAGTTTATTGCATATCCACCAACGGAGGCTCGTGTTTTGTTCAGATTTCTCATTTTTTGAAAGTAAATCAGTTCAAATTTAACAAATTTAAACTATTTTTCAAAGCTTATGTGAGTCGATCAAATTAACTCCCTTTTTCCTAAAGAAATCTTCAAAATGAAACCATTAACAAAAAAAAACTCCCTACTGTTTTAAATAAATAGGGCACCACCAAAGTTAGATGGGTTAAACAGTTGTGTGAAGAAGTAAAATCTGTATGCTGAATAATATTTTAGTAAAAATAGCACTTGTTTTTCTCCCTCCAACTTGCTTCTAGTTTTCCCCAGTTCTCTGTTGCTGTCTGTGGTTCATTTTAGGCCTTCACAACTGCTTGTTTTTGGTTTGGAGAACATCAAGGGTTCTCTTATAATAGGTCCTCCTAAAATAGGTCTGTTAGAGAGCTTTTCCTCCATCCAGGCTTATAACGTAGTAAATATTTGGACAGTAAAATATTTACTATTTTATTGAATCTACTCAAATGTAATATTCATTTTACAATTTCTAAAACTACTAATTAAAAATATACCTTTAATTATTACATATTTATTGCAATCACGTTATCATCATTTTCATACACAGACTTAAATAAAAATCTAAACTCACAATAAAGGTATAAGTAGCTCTGAAATTAATACCCTTACTGTACAAAACATCGGCTAATCAATTAGTTGGACCTACCTGCTCTAGAAGGTAGTCAACAGCCAGACCAAAGTGACTGCATGTGTTGTTTGGTATAAATAGAATTTGATATAAAAGAGTGCAGAATTGTTTTAGTTTACATATATTCAATTTCCTTCTTTCTTCCTGTCTGAGCCAAATGAAGGGAATCAGTGAGAAAATTAGTCGACTTGAAAAAGATAATAGTCCAGCATTAGTTTAAAGAGATCATATTATTTAAGGACCAAATGTCATTGAGTTTGAATGCTGTAGGAAATGGAGTGCTCTTAATAGCATGTCGGCAGCTACATCACCGTGAGGCAGGTTTATCAGTAAAATAGTGAATGATTGTGTGGGAAATGGTGGGAAAAAATGATCACTGTAATACTTCCTATTATAAACACTTGTTCTGAGACTTGAAAAGTTCAGTTTAAGCTATTTGATGTGAAGGTTTCTAGAACATGTTTCTTCTTTAATCCAAGAGGCTTATTCAGTACTACTTGATGGTGCGGAGCACTGAGATTTATTTACTGAAGGTGTAACTAAGAATTAATGGAAACAAAAGGTGGCTCTGATGCCTCCTTCAGGATTGACCATGGAGGGTGTTAATGGCTGTTAGGGGATTCAACAGCTCCCCACCGTTAGTTGGAACCAAAGCAGCCTCTTGGATGAGAGGCAAAACGTCTTCTAAATAACTTAGTGTCCAGTTGTCTAAACTGAACTTTTCAAGCTTGATTAAGACCTGAACGAATCTTCCCAGATAGAGCTACACGCCTAAACAGATTTGAAAAAAAAAAAAAACAAAAGTAGAAATTATTCCTCTTAATGAAAATAAATGAAGTACTAGTGAGACATACCAAACTAAAACATGAAAAAAAAAAAAAAAAAAAAATCCTCTTCAGAGATACAGCTATTTAGGGATTTGTTGGTTGGCTGGATCTTCTTTTTTTAGGTGATTAAATAAAACCAAACGGTTATAACACTTCATGGGCACCTTAAATGCTGTTGTTTGTCAGGATTTCAGTGTGGCTCTGAGTTTTTTCATTATTTTGTATTTGTTTTCTGATTCTGTTTTCTCCGTCTTTGAAGTGTTCTGTTAATCCTCCAAATAACCGCTCCCCCAACCCCCTCCACCCGCCCCCAATTTCATCGTAAAATTTGCATTCTTACAAATAACTTATATGCAGATATTTCATGGTCATCATTTTATGCACTTAAAAATTCAAGCTTACTTAATGATGATGACTTCATAAGTCAAGTTAGTTTAACGTTAATCTGACAGGAATGGTTCATGTTCAGCACATATATTAAGCGTTCAACAATTCCCACACAGGGAAACAAAGCATTACAATAACTCCCTGTGTTTCAGGTCTCTGCTAAGCTCCTGACACGCTGCTCTTCTTCTCATCTCACCTTTTAATTGCACAGAGGGTCCACAGTCCCATCAGGACCTCCTGCGCTGCATGACGCCTGTGTTTCCTCCCTGACAGCTCAGACAGAAAGTCTTCTGTCTACATAAGTTCAATCTTGAGCAACATTTTCACTAAACTTCATTTAAGTCTTTTTGTCTCACAGAACAGAAGAGAAGAAACAAATAATCAAACCTTTTTTTTTGTGAAAGTCTGCTCTACAATAAAATTAGTTTGGGCCCCTGAAATAAGAACAATTTCAACAGTAAAAACAGTTAAGCAGCTCTAAAACAGTTTTCAAGAATAAATGACTTAATATTTCACTTCATACTGAAATGAAATGTAATTAATTTGAAGAATGTGTAACACGATAGAACAGCAGCAGGGGCGACGTATTGTGCAAGTAATTTGCGCAGAAATGAAATGAACAAAAGCTAACATATTTGCAATGCATGCATAATACATGTGCATGTGTAGAAAATGCTTGTTGGTTTGTTTTGACTGATTTTAGGAGTTTTGCAGAGTGCTGGTTAAGGAAAGCCCTGGCTTCTGGGGAAAAACACATTTTCAGCTAATTTTTGTGTTTGCTGAGTGCATTGTACCTCCTTCCTTGTGGCAGCAGTTCGAATAGGTGTTGGCATGGATGAGCAGGGTTCCTGCAGATGTTTTAAGCCTCACTAGGCCCTCTTGTATTGTAGTAGTCTTCGGCTTTCTGAGTTTAGTTCCTCTAACTCTGAGTGCTGCATTGAAGTTGCACAACAGCAAAAAAAAAAAAAAAAAAGAGTTGAGTTTGTAAAAATGCTCCCAATAGAGCAGGGCTATGTTAATAGAAGTTAATAGTATTAAAAAAAAAACAAAAAAAAAAAAACAAACAAACCCAATAATGTTTAGGTTATAATGATCCAGTTTATATTCTATCCATCAATCCACTTTTTAGTGTGTGAAGATTTTGGTTCATTTGAAAAAAGGGAAATGTTGGTTAAACTTTTTGGTTGTTCTCCGGTGCCATAATTTGGAAAAAAAATGTTTTAAAGGAGATAACTGAGCAGAACTAAGTGTTTGCTTTAGAAAATAATTTTAAAGAACAAACACTCCAGTCTCCAAGAGCAACTATGTGTTTTTCTGGTCCTCCACGGAACCTCTTTGTCTTTGGTCATTAACGTCTCCTGCCCTGCTCGCTGTACCCCTCTCTGTCTCTGTGTAGACTGACCCATAGCTGTGCTGTCAGACGTCGGTCGCCGTTGGAGCCTCTCGGTCACCAGGGCTCTCGCCGGACTGTCTGCAACCTTGAAGCAGAAAACAAACCACCTAAGCTTCCAGGCAGACTGCAGCACATGTTTAGACTCAGACAATTTCACTGATAAACAGAGATGGGAAGTAACGAAGTACAAATACTTTGTTACTGTACTCAAGTAGATTTTTCTGATATTTTTACTGTACTTTACTACTTATTTTTATGGCGACTTTTTACTTCTACTCCTTACATTTTTACACAAATATCTGTACTTTCTACTCCTTACATTTTAAAAAATTGTCTCGTTACTTTAGTTTTGAATCATTTCAATGGAGTTACCGTTATTATTTTTCACGTCATCAATACCAAATTCAATCTAATTGGATGGGAATCTACGTTGCATTTGACGCACCACTACAAGATGAATCGACAGATTCGGCGGTATTCATTGGCGGCAAATCATTGCAGCTTGGTGGCGGTGGCGTTAGCATAGTAGCATGGACGACGAGATGATTGAAAATGAACACAACGGAGATCTAGTCCTATTGGCAGACATCCATTTAAAATGTAGGCAACGGCATGAAAAAAGTGGTTTCTACTTTTACTTTTATACTTTAAGTAAATTTACAAGCCTGTACTTTGTTACTTTTACTTGAGTAAAGAAGTTTAATCAGTACTTCCACTTTTACCAGAGTATTTTTTAACACAAGTATCTTTACTTTTACTCAAGTACGGAAAGTGAGTACTTTTGCCATCTCTGCTGATAAAACTCCAGTTTTTAAGGGTATTGTCTGTGCTTATCTGATATTGAGTAATTGCTTAACTTAACACAGTAACAAATCTCAACTTTTAGTAGAACTCTCTTATCTTATGAAGAGTGTGTGTGCTCAAAAATCATTTGTAAAATCATCAATATTAAATGTGTTCTATAAATCAGAATGAGCTTTCTTTTTTAGGAACTT
The DNA here is from genome assembly GCF_016077235.1 of Cyprinodon tularosa. Classification (NCBI taxonomy): domain Eukaryota; kingdom Metazoa; phylum Chordata; class Actinopteri; order Cyprinodontiformes; family Cyprinodontidae; genus Cyprinodon; species Cyprinodon tularosa. Next base: position 788,997 of record NW_024038987.1, on the reverse strand, counting down.
ATTTTTTCTTTAGTTTTTTTTAGGCTCTACTTGCCTTTCTAAAGTAAAGGCATCGATAAACTCCTCGTAAAGCAACATACAACGTGTGGACACGTATGCAAATGACAAAATTATACTGCCCACCAAACTCCCAACTGGAGTAATAGATATGTGCTACAGTACATAGAAATAAGTCTCTGTATTTGGATTGCTGGATTTAAAAGGACAATTGGTCTATAAGACATTTTCTTAACAACAATGGAGGTTGGCTGTCCTATGAGGATTTTTGCCTGCTGTATGATTTAAATTGCTCCTATGCTCTGTTCAGCATTGTAATAAACTCTAATCCGGCAGCAAACAGGTGCTGCACCCTATTCTCGAAGGCTTCAAATACAACTTCACGAATAAACTTCCGGTCCTGACAGTGCAGGAAACCTCATTTTGCAAGTCTGCAAGAAAGGGTCCTGACAGTGCAGGTTGAAAAGTCTGCTCATAGGCTGTGAGTACATTGAAAGTAACATTTTTTCCTTAAGTCTTTTTTTAAATAGAAGCGAACGAGCCATGCTTGACACAGGAATGGAGCTGAAAGAGAAAAGGGCCGACACACGGGGGACTATGACAGTACGGATGTTGCTGTTCTACTACAATAACAAGGTCCTGAGTTAGAAAGAATCTAGACAAAAGTCTTGTCCTCTTCTACTCAAGCATACCTTGATTCTCTCTGGGTACTCCTGCTCGTTTCCACACTTTAAAAAACATGCTTGATAGTTGACCACTGATGGTGGAACTTGGGGTGTTTGTGTATGGCAGTCTCGCTTATGCCAGTTTTGAAATGTAGCTTGCCACATCAGTGTGCAACTGTGGGCATGAATGTTTGAATCCCAGTACGTAGAACAGTGCAGTTTGGAGTCCTTTGACTTGAAAAGGCACTAGATAAGCACAGGGCCATTTATAATTTAAATTAAATTAACCGGCAAGGTAAAAGTCTTATGTTTTGGAGATTCTGGGAGGCAGGGTTAAAATTAAACAGACCTTTGGTCAAGAAAAGATGTTTTGATGGGGCCTTAAAAAAAGGCAGCTCTTGTAGGGAAAAGGTCAAATTAAGGGTGTTTATATGAAGGAAGAAAATAGAATTTATGAAATCCAATACACATTGGATTAAAGCAGAGTTTAAGTACACTTTAACAATGTTTTTGTTAAACTTCAAATGTTTTCCTTGGATAAGTGATGCTGAGGGTATAGCATCAGGTTGCGTTTGGCAGTTTTCAGACACCTGTTGTTTAATCTACATCTGTGAGTACAACTGTAGTGTTGGTTTGTTTTAATTAACCTCCCACTGTGACTCTCTTTTGTAATGTATGTATGTGTGTGTAGCTATGTTTTGTTAACCTGTTGGGACAATTAACCAGAAATGCTACATTTTGTGGACTTATAGTTATAGGTAATTGTGGGGACACCCAAAAGAAAAGTGTTCTTGCTGAGGAGGAGGTTAGGTAAGAAACTAAGGTGTTAATTGAATAGATGCTATTTTAGGGTTAGGTATGTGTTGTTAATGTTAAGATCAGGGTTAGGCCATAGAAATGAATGCAATATCAATGAGGGTCAAATAAAAGTCCCCACAAGGATAGAATGACACACTGTTAGGTGTATATTATAGCATGTCTTATTCTTTTTCAATTTAGTATGGGAGATCTGCTTGGATCTGCAGAGTTTCAATACAACTGGTGTTAAGACTTTGTTTGAAACGTCCCTTCAGATGTGGTTGTTCGAAAAATGTATGTTTCTAAGATGCAACAGAATAAATGTTTGTCTTTGCCAGTCAGCCACTTGATATCACAGGGTGACAGGATTCTTGGTGGAAATCCAATCTGCTGGAATTTCGAGAACAGGTGATTGCTCTGCAACATGTTTGACTCACAGTGGGTATGTAAACAAGAGTTTGATTCAAAGACTGTTTGTCTAGGATGGTAATATTTGACTTTGCTGTTTGCTTGGCTACTTGGGAATACAATGTTTGTGATGTGTTTCCATCAGCTTGATCCTGTTTGATCTGTGAAAGATCCTTGCAAGCAAATACACATAAATCTTTTCTGGTGCTGCATGAACTATTGTTTTGATCCCAGTATACAAATAAGATATTTACATATCCTTCTATTGTGATTTTATACAAACGCTATATGGAGTAAATTTTGTTTCATTATCGTTGCAAGCAAAGAAGATTGTTAAATATTATATTATGTGTTTAAGAAACATAGTTAAAATGTGTGATTTTTGAAAAACAAGCGCAACAATTTCTACTCTTAAATAAAGGAAAAACACTTGAGTATATTGTGGTAGAAATCTGGACAAAAGAGGGGAATATTAAATTGATTAAGTTTTTTAATCCTTGTAAAACACTATCTTATAACTTATTGAGGAAATAATACAATTTAGATGGGAAGCTAATATAGTATATAGTTATGGAGGAATTAATGGAATCTAAAAACCTAGTATGTATTAATAATTGAGATGGAACAAGATTAAACATCAGGACTGGTGGAGAATCTACCATTGATCTGACATTAGTTTCTGACTCACTGGCAGGATTTTGTTTCTGGAACGTTAATAAAAATACAAACATTAATATACAAGAGGATGATGCTGAAAGATTGTGTAATTGGTCATTGATCCGAGCTGATTGGGAGAAATATAAGAAAATAGGTGAAGATAAAATTAAGTAAATAGACATGAATGTTGATACTGATTCATGTAATAAAATGTTTTGTGATTAAATTATAGAAGCTGTTCAATATTCAGTTCGAAAGAAAGGAGGGGCAAAGAAAAAGACGATTGTTCCATAGTGGACAACAGAATATGACCAGGTTATTAAATGTGGGAAAAAAAACCTTTTAAAATAAATCAGAATTTTAAAAATATCATTGAATATAAGAAGATGCAAGCTATAGTAAAAAAGATTATAAGAAATACAAAGAGAATATTGGAGGAAATATTGTAACTCATTAGGAAGAGAAACAGAAAAGTATGGAAAATGATTAAATGAATGAATGGCATATGAGGGGATTATAGTTATCCAGTTTTAGTTAATGATAGAACTGTAAGTAATGAAGAAAAAGCAACAATGTTGGTCCAAACATTTGTACAAATACATAGTTCAAATAATATTAGCGAATAACGGAAAAAGAACATATAATAAACCGAGAGGAAGAAAATTATGTTATTGATATCAGTTTTTCTATAGTGTAGTTAAAATGAGGAAAGTTAAGACGTCAACACCAAGGAAGGACCATATATGCTATACCATGATAAATAAACTAAGTGAATATTCAAAATTGATATTACCAGATATTTATAATAGAATAGAATATTAATTCAGTTGTGACCGTTTAACTGCCTGATCTGAACCATTCCTTTCTAGCCTTAGCAGTTTGTTTAGGATAAACGTCCTGCTGGAAGGTAGACTTCTACCTCAGTCTAAAGTAATGTACAGCTTCTAACACCTTTTCTTCTATTTTCTGGTATTAAGCTTCCTTGATCATCACTTTAATTCTGAGGCACTCCCATGTGCTGCAAAAGAATATCATTCCCACGGCACCATTCTGCCATTATCCTGTTTCATCATGGCTGACGGTCAGGAATAGTTTCATTTCCTCATCAAACTGCATTCTTAATGGCTTTCAAAGTGACTCTTAGGGCAGGATTGCTGGTTTACACCTTAATCTTCCATGTTGCCATGGTTCATTTCTGCTGGCAAATGCAACCTGCTATAGTGTAGTTGGTATAATCACTTCATTTGCATTTCTGAGTGAAAAATAAGTTTAAATCATCCATTTATCTCAACAGTAAAATCTGGATACACTGGGTTTCTGAGTGATTTAATCTAGTTTCCTCATCAAACAGAACAAAGAGAATCAATGTATTTTCACTGTAGTGCCAATTAGACTTTACTTGAGTTGTGGTTAACTTGTTTTCTACACATCTGGCAATGCAGACGTGCTTGTCTGTAAAAATCTTTCCTTGTTGGAAATCAGAGTGTTACACTGCATTTGGGCAGATTGTGAAGGTAGATTTCCCACCCTGAAGAGTTTAGTTCTGTGATGCATGAAGAGTTCTCACAAATCTACTTGAAAATCTGAAACTTTCATCACGGAACACTGTGAACCAGAAAACAGACTGTTACGGTCCATGCATAGATGATCCTGATAGCTCTTAAAATACGTACAGTAGATACATGAGAACCAGCATGTTCTTATTACAGTTGGAATAAAACATTCAAAACTTCTGCGACAGAAATTTTAACAGCAGTAAATTGTGTTCAAGTTTCATTTTGAATTTCTGTGTTGCAGAAAAACAGTTAAATTAAATGCATAAACACTTTCATATTCTCTCCTAAAAATTGATTCCTTAACATCTTTTATGTCAAAATGTTCTTTATTAACATCCTGTAGATGGATGGATGGATGGATGGATGGATGGATGGATGGATGGATGGATGGATAAATGCATGGATTGATAGATGGACAAATGGATGGATAGATGGATGGATGGATGGATGGATGGATGGATGGATAAATGCATGGATTGATAGATGGACAAATGGATGGATAGATGGATGGATAGGTAATTAAAATATATTAAGAAATAAATGTTGTAATACATTTTAAAAATCTGATCAATATTTATTTTTTTGTAGAACTGGTCAACCTTTAAATAGAAGTCTCTTTTTTATTTGTGTAATTTACATTTTCACAAATTAAAAACAAAACATGTTTTAAACCATTTGAATTATGCTTTTTGTCATATGGGGGGGACACTCTGATCCTGTTTTTAATCTTTCCTCCCATAAATTAAGTTCTAAACACTATTAAATATTTCAAGCTGTCCCTCTTAATAAAAATCATTTGCGCTGAGCTTTTAATTTTGAGTTTTTTTTTTGACACATAAGATTTAAATCTCTAACCACATTTTATTTTAATGTGCACTCATGAAACAATATGGAGTTTTTTCACATATTTCTTCCAGATTTGTAGCATAAAATGAAAGGGAAAACATGACAACCCAACCGAAGAAATGCATTGTACTCTATTTGTTTTCAGTTAATTAAACAAGCAATTTAGGCAGCAGTGTTTATTACAGGCTGGATCACATCAAAACATAATAATTAAGGATCTTATTGAAGAACTGATCTATGGTTGGGAAGGTTAGAGTTACAGCTTTAGTAAATTCCCCTCTAGGATGATGTGTCTCATTGGGTATGTGTCTCAGAGAAGAAATTAAAGGACAGACAAAGCAGAAGAAAAGACTGTCGTCGCTCTTTCATAATTAAATAGTTGTCATTATCTATTGGACGAGAGGTCCTTCTCCCCCTCTTGTTTATATATATTTTTTTCCCTGCTTCCTCCATGAATGTGTTTGTTTTTTCTAATTTTCCTGAACACACTCAGCCTCCAGATCATTAACAGACGTCCCTGGTTCCGGCACCTCTGTTGATCAAGGCTTTTCTTTATGCCATCAAGAAGTCACACTCCACTCCCACAGAAGTTAATTTCCACTTTTTATTTATGTTTTGCTCCCAAAAACATTCTGCTGTACTTGTGAAAACACGTTGGGCCTTTAAATAGTAAGGTGGTAAGCTCCACACACTTGTTAAATTGAAGACTATTTCCAATCCAAGGTTAAAGAAAAAAGTTAAATTTTATTTACCACAAAAAATATTTAAATGTTTAAAATTCAAAAAGGAAGGATAGAGCCAGAAAAATAAACAAACAAAAAAAAAGCACCACGTTCCGTAGTAAAGTCTGAAAAGAGGTGTGTTCAAACTAACCTGGTCCAATATGACAACCTGATTGGCTGCCCATGTTGAATCCTGAAAGGACTACTTTTTGTTTTAATCTATGTAATTACATGGAGGCCTCAATACAGTCTGAACTATACAATCATGAAATTGCTTAAACTGTTACTAAAATCAGTCTTAAAGCATAGCCCTGCCCCCAGAAATAAAGAAAGGCCATGTGCTGGCAAGTGGGATGTTGAGGAGAGGGGTTAAGCAAGGCTAAGTTAGGTGAAGGGAATGTGAGAGTGAATTCTACTTCACTAAATAATCTAGTTTGTAGGCTGAATCCTAATAGTAAATAATTACAATAGTCCAGCCCTGAAGTAACATATTCATGGAGTCTTTCTCAGCATCACACCTGGACAAGATATTTCAAATTTTTGCAATAAGAAAGAATGAAACGGGAAAAACTAGAATCTACACTGGAAGAGGCTTTTATCAGGTAGAGACAATTCATGGGAAGCAAGGATTCAAAACAGACACAGGGGGGTTGCAAGCTTTCTGCTGGAAAGGTAAGTTAATTCTCTTCATTTTGTTGCTATGTTCAAAACATGACAATAACTACAATCTGCTCCTGACAGAGACGGCTAGTTTGTTTGTTAGCCTATATTTGATGAGCTCCGTTCCAATAGTTATCAGTAGCTAGTCCCACTAGCAGGTGACCACAGCTATTAGCAGCAACTTCTTAACAAATACATGGAGGATGTACTTGTAATTTATTGGCATCAATGAAAGCAATTTAATTATGTATAATTCTGAACCTCATCACCTGATGGGACATCTCAACTCATACAGGATGTTGACACTCTGCAGCTTCAGCTGTATATTTCATTTTTAATGTAGTGCCAATGGAGTGCGCCTCTTGGGTGTTTATTAGTAATGTAGTGCACCACTAGATGAGAATAAATCTTACATACTGGGGCTTTAAGTAGGCACCAAAAAGCAGCCATTCATGCTCTGATCTAAAATTCAATGCAAGCCATTTCTAGTGCTTTGAGACTCCAGTGAGAGCCGTTGTCCACACTTGGAGACAACATGGAACTGGTTGGCTGGTCAAACTAAATTAGGAGTGCCTCAATGACTTATCTTGGAAGTCACCAAAAAACCCAAACTAACATCAAAAGTTATTGGGCCTCATGCAACTTTTTTTGTAACTGTCTTACTGTTTCTCCTACTATGGGCTCCTACTGGTGCCAAACATCACATTCAACAAACGTTCTTAACAGCAGATACCTGCTTAAAGGATGTTTTTTTACGTGATGCAGTCCATCTGGGCATAAGTGAGCAAACATTCATTACAATGGCAAATCTGGGTAATACTAGCCGGATAATTCCACATAAGGCTAAGATCTCCAGCACATTTTAGATGGTGTTCATTCACATAAATGGCATTGAATATGAAGAAGAGAGACGTTTACCAGTTTGGAGATTGAGGTTTTGCTGACTGAGAGCTGAGCAGCAGAAATAAAGGACCAGTAAAAGCCAATCAGTGGGGAATAATTCACAAGAGCTGTACAGTACGTGACGTGGCGGTTGCACTATTACACAAGTAAAACTAAAAATAATAACAAAAAAAGAAATCATTCAGATCTAAAAAAGGTATAAAAACACATCTAGATAAAGCAAAACATTCAACGAAAACAACTGGTGGAGAGAACAGGTGCAACAAATGATATAAAAGCTTAATGTTAGTTCACCATCAATGAACATGACATTATGTAAAATCTTCTTTTAATGCACATGCACACATGTGTACGGCAATTCTGCACATCTTCAGACCATGTCTGTCATCCCTTCATAACATCACTATAACGTATAAACATAAAAATGTCAACAGCTCAACGATGGTCAGACAATTTCAGACAGACCCAAAAATGACACATTTTGTGTAATAACAAAAGTAAGGTGCATCGTTATGAAGTGAACTAAATGCATGTCTTACTTTAAGAAGAATTTAAAGCAGCAACATGTTGCTGAACTACTGAACCTCCTTTCTGAGTTTTCTATTCATTTTCTGTTCCAGATGTTATTTCTCACTGACTGTTCTCTCTTTTGATGAAATGACAACAAATCAAACCAATATCCCCTGGACACTGACATGCCAGCTGCAGGTGTAGTGACTGATAGTTTTTACAATCTTGAAGCTGTGAGCTGATGTGGACCTATTTTGGAAGGTGTGTGCTGTTACATCTGGTGTGAAACTGCATGTCTCTCTTCCACTGTGCCCGCCTCTCATCAGCCACATTAAAACCACTTAGTCATCGTGTCCCTGCCATTACCAATCAGTTGACAGAAGGAAAGAGGCTTAAACATCGTAATTAGCAAAATAACTTTATAGACAAAGTAATCCGACACTTAAAAATGTCCTCCTCCACTGTCTCTATATCTTCACTTTCCAGTTCTGATTCTGGCTCAAACAAAAACGGCTGGATTCTTAAAGCCTCAAACCAGTTCGGCTTGTATCTTAATGTGTGTGCCATAAGAGTTTATTTTTATTTAGCTTCTGCAGTTGTTTTTGGTGCTCCTACCAGCTTGGGTATAAAATAAACCTTTGGTACCAATGGTGCTGGTCCCCAAGGCAGAAAACAGGCTTAAGCATGCAAAAACCTTAGAATAATCAAAGTTACAACAATAACAGGAGATTTAAATATGTTTATTTAAGGTTCACCTCCTTCAAGTGTTAAGGTAACAAGTAAGGGTGTATAAATCATTTGCATACGCAATATTACAAATTTTAAACAATTAATTTAGCATAGGATATGTAGAGGAACCTTGAATTAGGATTTTAGACCCCACCCCTGCAATAGAACATACTAATTTAAAACTTTCTTGAAAAATAAAGCAAAAATGTGTGCATAGCTGATTCTTTATTACCAAGGACTTCACTTCATCTCTGGAATCTGTTTATTTATGACGACTGTATAATTCATGGTAAAAATATCCATATGTCCAATAAATGTTATAAATAAAAGTTATTTTCCTCCACTATGGTTAAAGCAGACACTTTTAGAAAATCAAGATTATTTCCCAAAATGTTTTCCTTCAATATTTAGTTTCCTTGCAGTATTATTGTGTGTGAGTTTACACAAGACTTCTCAGATTAGAGTCGGATGTATTTAAAGCTAAACTGGGCTAAATTGCTACCTGGACGTTCTGCAACACCAGCAGCCCTCTAAGGGGAAAGTGCAGGTTATAAAGACGAAATTTGACTGTGATATTCTTGTCTCACGTCCGCTGACGCACGTAGCTTAATAGGGTCCAATCACTCACATCCTAGGGGTTCACGGATAAACAATTACAGGCCTTCTTGCTAGAAATCCACAGTAATTGTTCACTTGAGCTGAGTAAAGGAACTCTGGGAAAAATGCTTTTAAATTACAGTTTTAGCTTATTAAAAGAGATTGAGTTTAAGATGTTTGCCACTGTTAGACTCTATGTGAATCACACTGGTTTCAGTTTATTTATTTATTTTGAATGTTTAGTTTTTTTGCTAATTGAAGGCTTTGAGGAACATCACTACCTTCTGTTGTTGGGAAAAGGCTTTAGTTACGTACTTCAATGAGCACTTTACAGGAGTATAGTATTTAAAAGTCTCTGGGGAAAAAAAGTCAGAAATTTGCACCTTGTAATAATTATCTACAGTATGGAGTTTTTCAAAGGGAAATAAAGTTAAGTCAGAAATAAATCTGGCACATGAGCAAACGAAGCATTTTCAATAACAAATGAATATAGTCTTAATTAAAAATGTTTGCTTTCGCACAAGTGATTTTTCCTTTTTGAGCCATTTGTTTCTGCTTTGATTCTGGTTTCACAGAATGAATGGTAACGATCATCCTGTGACTATAAAACATTAAAACACACAATCTTTGTATGTGCAGAGAGGGTAGACTGTCCATAGCTTCAGCACAGGGATTTTTTTCTCTCTCTATTTATCAGAACAGAACCATACACTCAAGCACAGTTACAGTATCTTTGAGGCGGGCTATAAAAAGCACAATTGATATTATTTAGTATTATCATTGTTGTTTATTTGAATCATTTTTTCTTCATCTCCATCTCTTTGAACCTATTCTCTCTTTTGCAGCCACTCTATAGCTTCCGTACAACATGCAATCTGCTCATCTTAGTAGATGGAACCAAATTGATTTGCACATCTCAACATTTGTACAACAATCTCTGTAGATCACTGCAACATGCCCACTTAGTACTTATTGCACGTACTAAGAATAAATTGCACAAAAATTTAGGGCCTCTTATAAGGAATCTTTGACGTTCAGGCCTTATATATATGTATATAAACCAATTTTATATTATGACTATGCACCTTTAAATATCTACTTGCATCCACTGTTACAATTCTATCAGACAGAACCAATTGTGATTATACTTAAATCAAACATTTAATTGAAAGAAAATGAACCCTTCATTAAGCTGCTGCCACTACCATGTTGCAGTTAAATTTTTTGTGATATATAGAGTTGACCTTTAGGAGTTGTGACCCAAAATCCAAGCCAGTTTGTCTAAGCTAGGTTTCATCAGATTGTATCACATCGCACCACAGGGATTTAAAAGATTTTAGTAATGTCTGTTATCTTTCCGGGGAAATAAAAGCTTCTGTTTTTGCAACCCTCCTTCTTTGTCCAGAGATAAGCATAAAGGAAATAGTTTTCACATTAGGTCTGTACTTGTCAAAAATATATGATGCAAGGTGTTTGATTAAAGACTGAACATGATGTTATCTGACTAAAAATATTGAAGGTATCTGATGGTTTCCTGCTTCTAGGAGAACTTGGACCTGACATTAAGACTACAAGTAATCTGCTGCAGATTTCAGATGAAGTACGGCAAGATTAGCAGATATAAAAATTCAAGGGTATACTTCTCTGGCTTGTTCCACAGTCCAGTGAGGAGTCATATGGACCTGATCCTGATCTGCTCCAGAAACCAAATTCTGGCATAAAGCCTTTCATGGTTGAAAAGCACTCAAGAAACTAGCAACCAAGGGGAAGATCTAATAGACACTAAACAGATAATTATACCCGGTGTACAAAGAAAAGAAGGCAAAAATAAGCTAAGAAGTCCAAAGCAATTAAACCATAAGGCAACACTCAAGACACCCTTTCAAGCTGGGCATACACTCAGCGATATTTTTCAATCGTTGTACGCAGCTACAGCTCACACAGATTGAAACACAGTGCCTTGGCAATTTATGCAATTTTTTGTTCTGAAAGACCTAAAAAGAAAAGGCGATGGCGAATTTGGACAAAGATATGGCTGAGCAAATGTGGCTACTATGGTTTTTACAGAAAGAACTCAATTTCATTGGCACCCCCTCCATGCTTTTGTGTTTTCATCTGAGAGGAAGTAGAAGAGTCCTTGTTTGCACATACACACTTAGCGCTTTGCCAATGACGGCCGACTGAATTTCAAACATGTTTGATTTTCTCCCGACCTCACGATTCCTGATTGGGAGGTGGTCATGAGAGGCTGATCACCACTCGTTACCCTCTGTATACTACACGATGCAGGACGCATGATCAGGCTGAAAGTCGATCGAAAAATTCTGGCATGACTGCAAAGTCGGCCCGAAAAGGGCAGAAAATCGTAAAGTGTATGCCCGGCTTAAAGCCTAACACCCATTTATTGGTCCAATTCAACATTCTGTTCTAAGTTCTGAATCACAACCTTTAAATTATCATACTACTTTAAAAAAAAAAACTCAGCGTGTTTCATGTTTTATCATATCAGAGAGAGGATATTTGATAATTCTTTACTTGACTAGGAAAGCTATAATAGGAAAGTTATGATACAAATTAAAACATTTTATACTTGATCTGTTGTGAAACTGTTTTAGGGTGAATAAAAAGTCAAATATTAGTATAGAAACTGTATATTATAATAAAAATGCAAAATGTCTATAAATAAAGAAAAGGGACTGTGCTTGTAGATATTTTACTGAAATCAGACAGGCTTAAATGTTGTCCAGGGAGTTCATTAGGAGAGAAGTCTTTATGTCTCATTCTGGGTGTTCATCCTTGGTTCTTTTCAGTGTGTCTCCTTTGTCTAAAATAAGAAAAAACACCATTATAGTACTTTTTGGCAATATCTTTTGGATAATAAACGTAGTAAAAGGAAAGAACCAAAAATCAGCATCCGTGAGAAACAGATCCATCCCTTTTTTTTAAAGAAACCTCTTCTGTTATAAGCCTGTTACTGGTGCATGTGGTCGTTTTCAAGGAAGTGGAAGTTGTTTTTGAAAGTAGGCGTGAGAGCTGCATCTCTAAAACATTATTTATGAGACCTCTATGTTCTTCTTTTGTCTTTACAGCTGTGGTTTCCTCTGGGCTGAGAGTCTCTTTGTCACCACAGTCATGAACACCCGCATTCTTTGTGTTTCCGTCCTGGAAAGTTGAGGACATAACTCTGGAGACATTGGACATTGTGTCATGGAGACATGCTGAACTCATCCAGCCACCTGCATCTCTTTTACTGGCTTCAACTTTTACTTTAAATATCAAAAAAGAAATAAAATCACTGTTTAGTTTATTTCAAAAAGGTTTAAAAGATTCCCCAATAAAACAAGAGAGAAAAGCAAAAAAGGATTATATATCTCATCATCACTGCTAAAAGGTAGCTTAACAACAATAACCAAAACGGACCCAGAAGTAATAATTATAACAATAATAATGTGATCATAGAAAAACACACTAAATAAAATGTAATAATAATACCAGAGTACTGCTACTGATAATAATAGTATTAACTAGGGATGCACGATATTGGGATTTTGGCCGATATCCGATATGCCGATATTTTAAAACTCATGTAGCCAATAACCGATATCGATACCGATGTTAAAGCTGAACAAAAATAAGTATCATTGAAAATAGCAGTTTTGTTATCCATTTCTGACACTTTGGTAAATGGTAAATGGCATGTACTTATATAGCGCCTTTATTCAAGTTAGGAGACTTGACCAAAGCGCTTTACACTACATTCATTCACCCATTCACACACACACTCACACACTGATGGTGGCAAGCTACATTGTAGCCACAGCTGCCCTGGGGCTCACTGACAGAAGCGGGGCTGCCGTACACTGGCGCCACCGGGCCCTCTGACCACCATCAGTAGACAATGCAGGTGAAGTGTCTTGCCCAAGGACACAAGGACACTGAAAGCCGGAGTCGGGGCTTGAACCGTCAACCCTTCGATTTCAGGGCAAACTCCTACATCCAACGCCACTGTCGCCCCACTTTGAAAAATAATATACTCAAATATATTTTCATATGCTTATATCAAATTGATTTTTAAAAACGCGGTATCGATCTATTTTACTTTTTTAAATGTCGTGAAATTTCATCGTTCTGTTACAAACTCTCGTGATATTTTGCAAATTCTTGTGAGATTTTGTCAGTAAAATAGATCGATACCGCGTCAATATATCAACATATAAAAATATGGCAAAATTTCGTGAATTTTCGGGGGATTTCGTAGCATAACGATGACATATAGCAATATTTCATTAGTAAAAGAGATTGATATGGTGTTTTTAAATGGCAATATATCAGCATATGAAGCTATTGTGATATTTTAATGTATCAATATTTTTTCCCTCGTCTTTAGAAGTTTTTAAGTCTGTAAAAAAGAAGTTTTTGAGGAAGAAGTAGTGGTATTTTTTATTTTTTTTTTAGACTTTAGAAACTCAGAAGCTGATCAAATATCGGGTTAAATATCGGTGGGGTGGCCGATGTCCGATATTCAGTTTTAAGGCCGATACCGATAGGGGGCCGATTATATCGTGCATCCCTAGTATTAACAATAAAATAATAAAAAGAAGATCACATTAAAATCTTACTACATATTTTCAATGTTCTTCCTTCTTGCTTATGAAAAGGATAGTTATGTATTCATTTTAAAACTATTTATAATCAGGCATTATTTGAGTTTTCTATTCACCTCCTGGTATTGATGTATAAACTTTTTGTAGTTGTCCTTGTGCAGATTTTTAAATACATTATTCCCTTTAGGTTTTTCCCTATCATCGCTTTAGTAAAACATTTCTTAAAGATTTCCAGTTTCTATGTTTTTAAAATTAGATTTAAATAATAATTTGCTATTTAATACTTTAGAGCCTTCTGCAGTTTTCATATGCTGGACCTAAAAAAATGACTTGGTTTCCAGAAAATATTTTTCTTCGGCCATAATAGAAATGCTTCTTTATACATTGGAAAAGATGTATTTATTATAAGAACTCACTGAGTCATGTGGAACTCCTCACACAATGTCCAAACACCCAGACTGAAATTGTTTCCTTTTTTTCAAATAACTTCTCACCCAAAATAGTGCAAGCCCCTAATTCCATGGTTTTTCCAGTTTGCTGATCCTCTACTATAGTAATTTATAGTGCCATATTATGAATGCTAGAGTTAGGAGTTGTACAAAATAAAATAAGAGACTTTTCAGTTCATAAATGCAAAATAACATACTGACCAGAGACATCGACATGCTGACTAGCCTCATTACTCTATTTGATGGTTTTTGGTGGTTTTTAATGTTTCATTTCAGGAGATTTGCTGCTCTTTTGATGTCTTTAAAGGAATAGTACACCCAAAACATGATTAGCCTTCATTTTCTACTCACCCCCATGCTGAACAACACTCTGGAGTACTTTTTTGATATCTCAAATGCATCTGGAGATCTGGGAGGCTTCTTGCTGTCTGCTGACATTCAAATAATGGAGGTCTATGGTGACCGAGACAGAAAGGTCCATAAAAGTCCACAAAAAACGTGTCAATATTCCTCCATACTGCTCGTCCAATGTATTCCAAGTGTCCTGAGTGGGTAGCATCCAGAATTTACTCGAAACGAAGTCATTTAGAATGTTTTTAGAGCCTAAACAGTAGTGTATAGGATTTCCTGAAAGCGCGCACATGCGCGTTCACGACGCTACGGAAGCCGGCAGACCAAACCAGATGAAAGTGCGCATTCAGCGTCTGCTCTGCCAATAATGCAAGCGTAGAAGAAGAAATGTGCTGTTTACCTGTGCAAAGAAAGAAACAACGAAAGAAAAATGTCTGAGGACTTCAGTGTTGAGGAAGAGCATGAGTTCTTTGCCGAGCTGAATACGCTGGTTTGGTCTGCCGGCTTCCATAGTGTCGTGATCGCGCATGTGCGCGCTTTCAGGAAATCCTATACACTACTGTTTATGCTCTAAAAACATTCTAAATGACTTCGTTTCGAGTAAATTCTGGATGCTACCCGCTCAGGACACTTGGAATACATTGGACGAGCAGTATGGCGGAATATTGACACGTTTTTTGTGGACTTTTATGGACCTTTCTGCCTTGGGCGCCGTAGACCTCCATTAATTGAATGTCAGCAGACACAGGAAGCCTCCCAGATCTCCAGATGCATTTGAGATATCAAAAAAGTACTCCAGAGTGTTGTTCAGCATGGGGGTGCATAGAAAATGAAGGCTAATCATGTTTTGGGTGAACTATTCCTTTAAGAAACCCTTCACAGCATTGAAAAATGATAACCAAAATCCATAGTGCGAGTCCTCACATGATTACCTACAAACTGTTGTTGTGACCTCTTATTATTTATGGTCAGATGCAGCTATTTGACAAGAATGTCATGGTTCAGACTTGCCTGGGTGCCAGTCCGAACTTAGTCCCGCCCACAAGGTTTGAGTTCGGGGAAGTTCGGTCTGGCTCTGCTCCATAGTAGCGCGAGTATTAAAGCCCACTGTCAGGCGATCCAATCAAATTGTCAGGGCGGGCTTTATACGATGATGGACAGATGATCAAGAGTAACGTAATCAACCACGTGACCAAAGCGCGCTTGGGTGACAACAATAATGGCTGCCGCCGGAGAGTTGAGGTGAGTAGATTCTGCTATTAGGTCTGTTCTAGAAGATATCGACAGCAAATTAATTTTAAAAGAGGAACAGAGAAACGCGATCAAGTCTCATCTTCTTATTCTAGGCGTGCAACTGCACGCTTTGATTTTTGTGGACAACAACTATGCCTCGCTTAAGATACGTCACGCACTCCGTTGCTCTTATTGGTTGTAGGTCTATCCAATTGAGTACAGAGGCATTTTTTTCCTGGTTCGTTCAAAACACGCCCCATAATCACAGCTCTATGGAGCAGTATCAGACTCATATTCTGACTAGAATTGAGTCGGACTACGTCAGGCTAGGTTCAGACAGGATGAAAAACACAATGACAAAGTAAAACACATCTGCTTTAAGTAAGATAAAAGTTAAAATATCTGAATCACAAAGTAAACCAGCAAGGTTCTGTCCAATATAGGTTTGTCTGGAAACACGTACGTATACAACCAATAAAATATTACAATAAGCAGTGTAGTTTGGCTATGGTAGGGAAGAGAAATAGAGAAAAAAGATTTTCTGTAAGCTTGCTAGTGAAGCAGATAAATGTTTACTAACCTTCTTGTTTTTATGCTGGGGAAGTATCTGGAACAAACTCCCCTGAGAATCTTTGGTAATGTGTAGCACAACCGTCTACTCAGCCAGCAAGACAGGAAAAAAAAAAATACATTGAAACCTGTGAAAATAGACGCTTTCAATTAATGTCAGTGAAATTAGGAGTAAAATTAATTCTTTCAAGCCTTTATAGAAATAAATAGTTTGGCTTTGTGTGTGTGCATTGTTTTTTTAAATGTGCTTTTTGTTGAACTTCATTTTTCGCTTTTTAGGCAAACATACAACTTTAGTAAAGGTCTTACTCAATCCTTTATAAATGAGACCCCCAGGTGAGTCTTATCAGGGGAATGCTAAACAGCTGAGAAAACACAGAGAGCTCAGAGGGTGCTAAAGCCAAACAGAAAAGGATCTACACACCAAGGGGCAAAAATCAAACACTGATCCAAGACAACAAACCAAAATGAATAAAGAAAGGCTCAACAAAAAGGAAAGACTTAAATACTAAAAGACCAAAACTAAAGTATTCGTAATACAACAAACACCTGTGGATGATGTTACCTATGTCCTGTATGATCAATAACATTTGGATGCTTGAATGACTGAAACAGCTTTAAAAAGCTTAATATTTTCATGAAGAAAATAGGAGGTACACCAACCACCAATCAGTTGCATCACACCTCCAGACTTCTGGTTTGAATTTCAGAAGGGGTCTCTGCACACAGCCGGCATGGTCCTTGTGTCCAAAATCAGCTCATAGCCACGGGTCTCTCAGCCTGCATGACCCGGCAGTCACTTGTTCCTTTTAAAGCTTTTCATGCTCCGAACAAGAATATAAGTAAAATTCAGCTCTGATCTACACAAAAGAGGGTTTTAACATATATGGTGTTACCTGGGCGTTAAAACAAGTCTTTTACACAAGGTGGCCTGAACTGGATCGTCAGGATTAAGACTGAAGTCATATCTTAACCAAGGCTGGAGGGACTGATATCCCTATGTATCTCATATAGGAGGTTTCTTTCATATTTTGTGAATACAGGTAACTTTACACATATTAGGGAAGTTTTTCTACTTGATTCAATGTAAGGGTGTCCCTTAATACTATGTCAAAATGAAGAAAAGTTTACGTAGGTGAGACAACTTTTGTAAGGAACAATATGCTTGAGTAGACTTTGCCTCTAGACGATTATAAGTGCCTTTTTACATTTGTTTATGAATTGGTTGTCAATAGAAACACGATTTTTCGGTTTATAAGCTGTCTTGGAGGTGTCCTAGCAAAAGAAAAAGCAGTAACCAAAGTTCAAAAGTCAGATAGCCCCCAAACTACCCGTCCTCACCCAGTTTACACTTTTGAATTATT
The DNA here is from genome assembly GCF_016077235.1 of Cyprinodon tularosa. NCBI lineage: Eukaryota > Metazoa > Chordata > Actinopteri > Cyprinodontiformes > Cyprinodontidae > Cyprinodon > Cyprinodon tularosa. The sequence goes on along the minus strand of NW_024038987.1, from coordinate 771,378 downwards.
TTATTGCTCTCCCCTGTGGTTGTCCACTATGCCTGACATGAGTTATTGCAAGAGGCAGGATACATAAATCTGCTTTGACAGCCCCCCTGTCAGCCAGGAAACAGCACAGTCAGTCAGTCAGGCAGCCAGTCAGGTAGCCAGTCAGAGACCAAACAAGGCACTTATAATGGCTCTGCATATGGGCGGGTAGGATTCAGGACGCCGGTTAGTTACTCAGTAAGTACTGCTGTCAATCCAATTTTAAAAACAGTGCTGGAGTGTTGTAATCACCCATCTGTCAATGAAACTGTAGCCATGGGTTACGGTTTCCTCCAACTGCTCGGTTTCTGTGAATTGAAGGAGTCCTTACACAAACACATTTATTCTATTTCTTTGTAGGAATTTAGCAAAAGATGACTTTTCTGACTGATCAGTTTTTTCTTCTCGACTCACGAGAAACACCTCCTCTCTATCTGGCTACTGTCAGTGAAAAATCCTTCATTATGTTTACCACGACCCTTCCCTGCTCCATAGACCCCCAGAGAGGTTCAGCCTCACTGGAATTTATGTATTTAGGTGTGTTATCCAATCAGGGCTCTGCTTTCTTGCTGCTTACCTGAACAGACAGATTCAAATCTCAGCAGGGATTTCTCATACTGGGTTACTGGCAACGTCCTGCTGCTCCATAGCAGAGGGGAGATTACATCGGACAGCAGAATAAACAGCAGATTAATGCACAACATACTCATGGAATAAGGGGCATTTTGGCGCATATTTAATACAGTTTAATATCTGCATTTATTAAGTTTGACTATGCATATTCTACCAGTAATTTTAGATAATTTAAAGGCAAGGTTTAACCTCCCTAGAATTCAATGAGAAGTTGCTGCTGATATATATTGTTCAAAGTAGTTATGGAGCTTCAAGATTGATTGATTGATTGATTCATTAATTTTCCAGCATAAGTATCATAAAAACCGCTTGTACTACCGTTGTACAACTAGAAACCAAACATTTTGCCAATATTACTTTGCAAAATACCTTGAGTTTAGGCAGTTTAAATAAAGAGCTTCTGTTAAAAACAACTACCAGCTTACACCACAGATTTCCAAATAGATTGAGGTCCAGCCTTTCAGTGGGCCGTTATTACACATAGACTTCCATAAGGGTGCTGGGGTAAAGCAAGACAAGACAAGAGATGTTTATTTAAATAACACAATTCAGTGCAAAGACAATTAAAAGTACAGTAAAGAGTAAAATATAAAGAAAATGAAAACAATTAAAGATAAAAACATGATAAAAGCAGGTAGTAAAGCAAATAAAACAATTGGATCACAAACTTAAACCAACTATACCTAACTTAACAGTTTAACTTTAATAGTCATAGGCAGTTCTAAACAAATGGGTTTTTGAATGTATTGCTCATTGTGTGTTTTACTGCCACATGTCAGAACCTTTGCAGCAAATTTTACATCTCAACTATAGTAAGAGATTTTTTTATTATTATTTACAAAGAAAAATAGGATAAAACAAAGTGTGTGTTTGGAGCCCAAAAACACCACAAAATATTTGTCAATGTTCACCAAACAAGTGAATTCATGAAACAATTTTGTTTCAGCAGAACAAGATAAGTTGGTCCAACTTGTTTACATATCCAAATTAAGCTGAACATTTAATGCTACCTCTCATTACAATAGAGAACAAATACATTCACTATAAAGAACTGCGTTTCGATTGGTAAAGAGAGGAAAATCCTTTAAGATTTCTCCTGCTGTGGCCGGAAAAAATAATAAATCTTCAGGTATTTGTGTGCTAGAGCCAGAAGTGCCACCATAATTCACCCTGCCATACAAGTTACTGAATAACCAACTGTCTCATTGGCCGACTGTCTGGCTGACGAGGCAGTCAGGTGATTACAAGGACGCCATTGGGTTTTACAGCTGAATAATATGGCCACTGTTCATTCTCCATCATCCCATGAGGATATAGACGGGGCCGACGGGAGAGTGATTAAGATTTTAGGGAGCTGCTTGGCTGGTTCAGGGGTTAGAGGGTAAAGCGTGGGGATTTATTGGAGCCATAAATTAAACCCAGATGTCTGCCTCTCAATACCTTCTTCCTATGGGCTCTCTTCATTTAAAATCACAGTCTTTTGTTGCCATTTCCTCCTTAATACGATTTCATGAAAAGATTAATCAAACTTTGAGAAGCTGAAAAAACAGCGGCAGTCTGAGACAACAAGGCTTTTCAAGTCAAACTTACAAGGATCCTTACCCCGTTTGTGTCTTTCAGCTCCACAGTGGCCTTAGTGTTCTCAGGTCTGTCCTTAAGACCCCTGAGACCTCTTAGTTTGTTCAACAAGGAAACAGCGCTGAAGTCATCCATCGGCCTCAGACGTTTGCTCTAAAAGTCGTCATGTTTAATGAAATCTTGTGTTTAATTTGGTCTTTATGTGATACAGTATTACAAACTGGAAGGAAGAAAATACACAAAACATTTCAAAAGTGATTCCCCATTGTTTTCATTTCTTAATTTTAAAAGCAGTCTGCTTGCGTTTGAGCTCCTCTGTTATGTTGTTCATGGACAGCACCAGTCTCTGAGTTTGGTAACCTCTTCAGGGTCTAACTTTTATTCATTATAAACAACAGGATTCTACTAGAGCTGCATTGAAGAGGTTTGCTGCCAAGTTTGAGGCAGGTGGATGAGAGTCAGCTTTTGGTTCCTTATTCACAAGTGATGTCAGGATAGAGCATGGGCATCACATTAAGAGCTGCTTATCTTTGTTATACCACTACAGCTGTTAGGGGGATCAGATGCCTGCGTTCCTTTTTTTAAGGCAAAGTCCCTGTCTTGGACTTCCTGTCTCTGGCAAAACGTGTCGCCATAAATGTCCCTGATTTTAACTTCTGACAATCATAAATGGGGAAAAAGTTTGATATAATCTCTAATGGTAGGAGTGTAAGAGATCAAACGTTGCTTATAACAGTTATTAAAGCGACTTTTTAAGACAGCCGATCACAGTGCATAGGATGAAAGAGCAACATGTAAGCTTGTCACCACCTGTCCTGTGACTTTTGCTTGGACAGAGCTTTGATCACAAATCCTGGTGAAGATTCTCCATCAATGACTTCTTCCTGTTCAATTTGCATGGTTTCTAAGCAAAAACAAAGCTTTGTTGGACTACTCTATAAAGCTTGGAACTCAACGCTAATTCTGATATTTTTAATAGAAAAAGCTTCCTGGGTAGGAAACATAACGTCTTCAAACTTGGAAAACAAAATTCGGCTGTTTGTTTTTAACTTTTTTGGAAAGTTTGATCACTGATAAGTGATGGTAATGAGGGGACGATGGCAGAGGTGTAGCCAGAATTTTTTTATAAGGGTGTCCAGGCAATAACCAATATACACTGGGGGGTGGCCGAAAGTAGATAGGCACCAGAACCTCACGATTAATCTCCCTTGTACCAAAAGGAAAATTCACAAGCAAAAATATATATTTTCTAAATAAAAACTAACTATACTTTCCTACAACCTTTGCTAACAAATAGATGCATATATTTAAACATCCGTAATTTCTAGATAAAAGGTATAGTGGATAAAACTCAGTTTTGAGTTCTGGGGCATAAATCAATCATCATTGTAAAATTGATACACGGACTAATATCTACATAAATTGATTATTGGCTAAGTTTTTGTTAAAATTGTTATTTATCTTTGATTTCACTGAAGACTCCTAGATGATTTGCAGAGACACATAATTTTCTCTTTACCCCATAAAACACAAAATTTAACTCTGAAAAGAGCATGAATTCTGTGCTTATCATCTTTGATTTTAGTATATTGATGTGTATAATTAACCACAAAAAAATAAAATGTTTTGAATATTCCACTTGAGAGTATTACTGTGGCCACCATCTTTATGAGAGGGAAAAAAATGGTAGGGGTGGCCAATGATTGGCTAAGGGTGGCCATCGACACCCCTGGCCCCCCATCTAGCTCCACCCCTGGACGATGGAAAAAGGAAGCACAATGAACAGAATTAACTGAAGTGCATTCAGAACATTTTAACTACAAGTTGGGTTAATGTAACATGGCATAAGCCACATTGAAAAATACAGCTCAATTCAAGTTATATAAAGTATCCATTCGGAAAGGCTTCTGTGGAAGGCTTTTGGAAAAGGGAGGGACATTAAAGGAATAGTACACCCAAAACATGATTAGCCTTCATTTTCTACTCACCCCCATGCTGAACAAAACTCTGGAGTACTTTTTTGATATCTCAAATGCATCTGGAGATCTGGGAGGCTTCTTGCTGTCTGCTGACATTCAAATAATGGAGGTCTATGGCGCCCGAGACAGAAAGGTCCACAAAAGTCCACAAAAACGTGTCAATATTCCTCCATACTGCTCGTCCAATGTAATCCAAGTGTCCTGAGTGGGTAGCATCCAGAATTTACTCGAAACGAAGTCATTTAGAACGTTTTAGAGCCTAAACAGTAGTGTATAGGATTTCGTAATAGCGCCCCCATGCGCGCTCACGATTCTACGGAAGCCGGCAGACCAAACCGGAAGGAAGTGCGCATTCAGCGTCTGCTCTGCCAATAATGCAAGCGTAGAGGAAGAAATGTGCTGTTTACCTGTGCAAAGAAAGAAACAACGAAAGAAAAATGTCTGAGGACTTCAGTGTTGAGGAAGAGCATGAGTTCTTTGCCGAGCTGAATGCGCTGGTTTGGTCTGCCGGCTTCCGTAGCGTCGTGAGCGCGCATGGGGGCGCTATTAGGAAATCCTATACACTACTGTTTATGCTCTAAAAACATTCTAAATGACTTCGTTTCGAGTAAATTATGGACGCTACCCATTCAGGACACTTGGAATACATTGGACGAGCAGTATGGAGGAATATTGACACGTTTTTATGGACTTTTATGGACCTTTCTGTCTCGGGCGCCATAGACCTCCATTATTTGAATGTCAGCAGACAGCAAGAAGCCTCCCAGATCTCCAGATGCATTTGAGATATCAAAAAAGTACTCCAGAGTTTTGTTCAGCATGGGGGTGAGTAGAAAATGAAGGCTAATCATGTTTTGGGTGTACTATTCCTTTAAGTAAGATTCTTCGAAGTGATTGGGTAAATCACTAATTGACACCTGTCGAACTTTTAGCCGATCACAGCAAAAGTAGCAGCTGTGACAAATCCTATTATTGATTTGGTTCTCAACTGGTGGTTATTTGATAAATCAAACTCTTATTAAATCTGGTCGGAATTACATCTCTCTCACCCACAAAGTCCTATTGCTCATTTTTCCAAAAGTAATAGAAGGTATTCCAGCTAGAACGGGAGTAGATATGTTTGTTTTACATCAGCCACTTCTGGTTAACGTCGTACATGTCACTGCATTTCATGGGTTGGAAACATTTCTGCATCGAGGCTAAAGCATCTGTTAACTTCTGGTAACATGCATTTTTGGCAAATTTTTGGAAATGGTAAAGGGTAAACAAACCGAACTTGATAAATCTGATAAAATGTCAGTAAGGTAATTTTGGTTGATGTTCTACTGTGATATTAGGTTGTAGCCTGTTGTAAATTAGGATTTTGATTTGCAATAAAGTGGGGACTTTGCCACTCCTAACCTAAACATATATAGGTGATGCTGTTGGGAAAACACTTTGGCACTGAGGTAGAGGAGTCAACAGGTTAGTTGTATTATCAATAGCCTGCTACAAGCTTGCTACCAAAGAAGAAAATATTAAGCATTTAGAAAAACATTACCTTAAAAAGCTGTATGCAATTTACAGTGAATGTATTTATTTTTATTGACCTAAAAGCCTAACAAAAATTGTAATAGGATTATTCAGCCACTAGAAGCTAATTTTGGTTACAGTGACGCCAAGACTAAGGAAAGTATAGACTGTGAGCACAAGGCTTCTTCTAGCACGGTATCCTTCTCTAATTAGGGTTTGACAGTTATTCTTCTCATTATAGTAGCGTGTGTGAGTTTGCACTTTAATTAAAGGCAGCCAAATAAAATGTTACTATTTCATGGTTTGAACCATAAGCTCACAGGATGCCATGAACCCTGACTGACGGGACTAAACCACGCCAAGACCAGAATAGGACAAGGAACAAGAGCTTATTATATTCTTCTGAAAAATGAAAGTACAATAAAGATTGTTTTATTTCAAATGACTTCTAGTTTTTGTTACTGATGGTAAGTTTTCTAAATCTGCTGGAGTGAGATTTGGTATAAACTCCTATATAATTCCTATGGTATAAAATCTCCTCTGTCAGTCTGACAGCCTGTCAGCATTTTATCAGGTTATTAGTTGAATTTCTTCTGCTAAAAAGGCTACAGAGATTATCTGTAAAACTGAAAACAATAACTCCCCCAAAAACGGGTAGTAATAAATGCCTGTTTACTAAAGATCTGAGCCTATATTATTTGTGTTTTGTTGCATCTTTTTGCAAAAATAACCCACATAAAACATTGTCTGTAAATTATCATTCATAAAATAACTTATTGTGCATTGATAATTGCTGTTAGTTGTTGCTCCTGTTAAAAAACTCAAGAAATTCCTTAAGATGCCCACTCTTTTGAACCTTTCAAAAGAAGTGAAATATGGATTTATTTTACTTAACATCTTCTTTTTGATGCGTTAGTGGGAAGTTTTTTATTTTGTATATTAAGCACATCTGCTTGTTGCGAGCTGGGAGAAGAAAGAAGCCTCCATTAGAAGCAATGTTAACCGTAAGTAAAATATAAATTGGTTTTATTGTATCACTTTACTTTTAAATTTCAAAACAAATCTTAAATACATGCTTGTTTTTAAAACTGTAAAATAACAATTTAATCCACTGGTGGCAAATTATAAAAATGATTACTTTAAGTATGACAGTATAATTTAGAACATTTGTAATTAGATTAGGTTACATACATTTATGGCAAAGAGTTTAATAAAAACCTGCTGAATTACAAAGAAATAACAAAATGCTTTTTATGCAGAGTATTCTATTTCCTATTGTTAAATCAGTCACTTACTCTATAAAATATGTGCATTTTATAGAGAAACCACTGGTTATGGCCAAAATCTTAGTGTCATGATGGAATCACACCTGAACCTTCAGAGGCACACAAAGATAGTTACTATGTCAACCTTTTATCACCTGAAGAACATTTCCAGGATTAAAGGACTAATGTCCAAACAGGACCTAGAAAAACTCATTCATGCATTTGTCTTTAGTAAAATTAGTTTCTGCTACAGTCTCTTCATAGGCTTGCCTAAAAGGTCCATCAGATGTCTGCAGCTGATCCAAAAGCTACTTTCCATGTTCTCATTAGAAGTAAGAAAGTAGAGCACATCAGCCCGGTTCTGAACTCCTTTCACTGGCTCCCTGTTGCTCATAGAAAGGACTTTAAAATCCTTATGTTAGTCTATAAAGCACTGAATGGATCAGCACCTCAATACATAACAGATTTGTTGTCAGTGTATCAACCTCTCAGACAACTCAGGTCTTCTAGTTCAAGTCTGCTCTGTGCACCCAGAACTACAACCAAACATAGAGAAGCAGCATTTAGTTCCTATGCTCCATTTATCTGGAACAAACTTCCAGAAGTGTTCTTTTCTTTGACTGTTGAAGTTAAACTGCTTAGAGAGGTATTATTAGTTAAGGTATTTGATTTAGGTTCAATTGATTTTTTTTTCTCTACCTAATTTTATGATATTTTTTTACTTGCATTTATTCTGCTTTTTTGTGGCCCAATTGTTTTATTTATTTATTTATTTATTTATTTTACAAATGTTTTTGCTTTTATTCTGCTTTTATTTTTCTTCTATTTTATTATCTAATTCGTGTAAAACACTTTGAATTTTCCATGTACTGAATTGTGCTATACATATAAAATTGCTTTGCCCTGCCTGAGGTTTTTCCAAACAATTGATAAAGAAAGCACTGACATGACAAAGTTTTCTTAGCATAAATCAATAACATTATTAATGACCTACAATTTACTAAAGATCTTTGCAGCACCTCAGGTAATCGAGAAATACATAGAAATCTAAATGTGGGGAAAAAAAGTTTACCTTGCAGGCAAGATGAGTTGCTTCACAAATGCAAATTCACACACTGCAAAAAAAAATTAATCATGCCAGAAGCCAAAACATGCATTACCCTCGATACAGAAATGTTGGGGGGGTTATGATTGGTATGGCTCATCGAAGTTTGAGTCAGCTTAAGGTGGTCGGGAGGTGAATCTTCCGGGTATAGTTTCTAAAAGTGCATTTAAAATAACTGAAAGGTTATGTCTAAGACCAACTCCTCTGTTGACGATTGTTTTTCCACGTTAATAAAGATGGCTTCCTTAACCCCCCCCCCCCAAACCATCTTTCTTCCTTGGCAAGAATATGGACGTATACGAACCTTTCAAGCATGACTGAAAATCTTCACAGATTTTTATTTTTTTTTTTCAATGACAGTAATAAAATCTAGCAACATTTCTGGTGTGTTTCCTCCTGTTTTTGAGCATGATGAGATGAGGTGAAAGCAGGCGGGGCAGAGTGGAGGTGTATCCTGACCTACAGTATAAAGAAAAAACTGAAACAGAAAACAAAATAAATATTAAATCCTGCGCTGATTGGGACAAATATTTAAAGAGGCATTTTTATTTATCTCGCTTTGAATAAAGTTAATACTATTATAAAAATTGCATTGATTTGCATTTACATAATAACTTTGACAGCCCTAATTGCAAGGTTATTTTAGCGTTCCCTTTGCTTTTAATTCATCAACTCATGACTTTGTCAAAGTACCACTGCAGCATAGCTTTTTCCCACCACCTAATCACATACTCAGCTCATGAGGGGAAGGGACCATGGGAGAGAATGAGAAGGGATTCCATTTTCTTGTGCAATTATTTTTGCGTCTTTTATATCTATAATATGCACATTTTAATTTTAAGTATGTTATTATGTTTACCCACTAAAGTTACTATAGATATAGCTTTGTTGTTTTTTTTTTATTTCTGCAAAATAAAACTATAGGTAGAGCTGTAAATTAAACAAGTTTCTATTGCTTATTTGTATAGCATTCAGGAAAGTACCAGCTCTTGTTTTAATCACTTAAAGTACTGCCCTTTTGCACACAAAAACATGACTGTATATAAACATTTTTTCTCGACAAAATGTTCTGTTTATTAGATATAATTTAAACTATTTGCTGTTTGCACATGCTAAAGAAGCATTCACTTTACTGTTGGGTAAACAAGAAAATTTAGTATTTTCATGTTCAGGAAATAAAAGAAGGTTTGTCCCATCTGACACAAAGGACAGCCTTTTTCTGCCTCCTGGTGTTATCAAAGTTATCCTCTCACTTCGTTCTCTGTTGACAGATAAAATGCTCCCTCTTTCCTCCACTCAGTTGCCCCCAGTGAGCGGTCCACTGCCGTATTAAGAGCCTCTTTCAGCGTGTCTTCAGGTCTGCTGCTCTTTTTTTAGCCACCCAGGTCTCCTGTGAGTGTGGCCTGACAGAGGACGTTTTCAGAGCCGCCCTGACGTTGATAAAATGCCTCCGGTGGAGTTCAGGAGCCGCAGTTAACCGGCACACAGTGGGGCGAGTGTTGACGGAGACCACGGGTCTCTGTGCACTGCTGTGTTAATCACTAAGTAGTTTTCTAAAAGTCAGTTTACAACAGAGGCTGTTTGATGAGTTAGACATTTAATCTGTGGGAATATTTAGAGAAAGCTTGTTTCCTGGTGCCTTTCCTGCAGAGTTTGTACACAGTGTAACATTTTGTGAAAATGACCTCGTCTGTAATGTTTAGACATGGCATTCGTATTCATGTATGTTCTCAGTGAACCCTGTCTTTAATTTTTCATCCTGTTCAAGTATTTAGGTGTGATAATGTTATAAATTCATCAAACAAAGCAAACACTAACCGTTCATCAATTTAACCAGTGCTGAAGCTCAACTGTGGGTTTATATCAACCTCCAAATGTAATACCCACCCAACTGAAGATGTGTCAGAAGCCTTAGAACACATGCTTATAAAGACTCTAGCCCCATTTAAACGTGCCTCTGAAACCGATCCATGCCAAGTTCAGACCAAGCTTGCATCAGTTAACCGTGCAGAGCTTTGTTCCTTATGACCATTTACACATCATGCTAGCACGGGTCCTCGACTCCTAGTGATGATCTATGGTACTACTGCTCTCTGGGATTGAGGGAGGGAATCAAGCTAATTAGAATGGCAGCGCCTGTAACATTCAGGAAGTTATGTTTGGTCATAACTGCGATATTTCATTCTTTGTGGAGAGTCAGGCGACGAAGGCCGCATTTGGTGAATTTACATCATGGGTCTGCTTTGGGGAAGTAAATACGACAAACGATAGTCCAATCAGGGCTTACAGACACAAAAAACAATGAAAGACATTGAGGTTCATCACACTGCTAAGCAGAATCATCACTGGAAAGCTTGTGGCACGATAGGGAATATTGTAATTTTTATGAATGCCTGAGATTACACGGTCTGCTCATGCACCCTTTGTTATTTACTTATATATTTTGCCTTTTTAGTTGGTTTAAAACCTTCTCATTTTTAATCTTACCCCTAAATATGAGAAGGTTTACGCCAAATGCTCTTTCTTGGAGTTTTATAGACTTATTGCATTCTATACAAAGGGGCAGTGTTGTAGAATGCAGAGTTTGTCTGACATAGACGAGTTGACCTGAGGGTCACTGGTTTAAACCCCAGCTCCTTCTGTCTCAGTTGATGTGTTCTTGGGCAAGACACCTCACCCAATTTGCCTTCTTAAGCTTGGCAATGTGGGAGAGCCTAGTGGCACCTTTGTATGGCAGCCTCGCTTCTGTCAATGAGCCCGTAGGCAGCTGTGGCTACAATGGACCTCACCACTGTCAGTATGTGTGGGTGAATGATTGGATGTACTGTAGAGCGCTTTGGAGACCCCTGACCTTAAATCTATACACAAAAAAACTGCCAGGTTATGCTTTTAACTGATTTTCCCTAAAACATATTGTCTGCCCTCTGGGAAGAGGCTTTGCAGCATTCAGTGCAGGACCAGCAGGTTCTGCAACAGCTTTTTCCACACTGCCATCAGAATGTTGAACTGTTGAGACCCTATCAAGTCTCAAACTTGAAAGCATCAAGTTTGCACTACCAACGTGGCTGATTTTTTTCATAATTCCTTTAAATGGAACAAAACTCAATGTTCTATTTCTATTTATTTGTTTATTTTGCACTGCACTGGACCTTTCCATATTTTCACCATGACTTTAAAATGGTTTCCCTTTTCCCCTACACTGTCTACATTCTTGATCACTGCTGCACTTTATAAATGGTAATGTTAATTTCACTGTTGTAAGCTGCACATTCACTGTTGAAAGCTGCATGCATCAAAATGTATTTTTTATATGCTCTGTGTATGTAAGATGACAATTAAGTTTGCCTAAGGCTAACTCTAAAAACAGATGTGAACGCAGCAGCTGAGAATGCATCCTCCAGCACTTCCATGTTTATCTTGGTTTGGCAATAAGTTTGGCACCTTTTGTTTTTTTCCACAGCTGGATGTCCCACCTGAAAGCAGTGCAACTTGATTGGCTGCTCCGGTTTGGGTCAGTCTTGAATATTTAAAGCAGGAACAGCAAAAAATGGATTCTTGTGTGTTTCTGAACACACAAATACTGCAGGAACTCAGCTTGCAACTCGATGTTCTTCAGATTATTGTCCCACTGCATAAACTAATGGCATTCCAGCTTAAAAACGCTGATAGCCAGCCATCATCATTCAGGATTTTGGTTTTCTACAGAGAGTTGTAAGTCTTGAAGCAGTCCCAGACCATAACACTACCTCACCATCTTTGATAGATGGCATTTGACTCTTTTACAGCAGAACTAATGGGATTTACTCCCTCCACTATTTTTTTGTTAAATGTGAGGCAGGCTTCTTTTTGTTCAACCTGAAACTCCTCCATAGATATTGCATTATTTCAGTTTCTTAATTTTGAACCATAAACACTCAACCCAACTGAAGTAGTGAGACCCAAGAAGCTTTAGATATCTGGATGAGTTGTTGATGGTCTCTTGGAGTAATTTCTGTCTCACATAGTTTATAAGAACAATATAATGATGACTGATTTTTTTTTTAAACCTTGCTTTCATACTTACCTAATGCTCAATGAAATTGTCAGGTCTCCTATTTTGAAAGTGATTGTATAAGAACATGATCAGAAATTGGACATATATACCCTGGAAAACAGGAAGTCATTGATTATGTATCAAAAGCAATTGATTGGTTGATTGATTGACTTTATTGTTGTCACAGTGGAGAAATGTACTCGTTACATCAGCTCAAATAGTCAAAGGAGAAGAAGAAGGTGCCAAAGAAAGAAAAAGGTGCATGGGATATTTACAGTATATGACAGGTGTTTATTATTATTATTATTTTTTTTTTATTGTAGGATTATTATATAGGGTGTTTAAATCTGTATTTATCTAGATGGATATTTATATGTATATATCATTTTTGCACTGGGTGTCAAATACAGAGAAACAGGTTATGGCAAAATTCTGATTACTTGAAAAAAAAGAAAATATGAATCACAAAACTTAAACTGTTGGAGAGTCAGGTAAGTGTGGTACGTTTGTGTTTTATTTAAAGATAAATATACTTAAGTTAAAGATTGTTTTTTTTTTGTTCTTTATTTATTTAACTGCCAGTTTAAGTGAAGGCTCTAAACATTTTCACCCAAGTATCCATTGATTGGGAAAGCTCTTGTGTTCACATGGGGAAGAGTACAAGTTATAATGCGTAGGATAAAGAGCAAAAAAAATACAAACTTTCTGATCTGGAGGACATATAACCTGAAAGGTAACTTAAAGGTTTATAGAAGCCAACTCTATTTTGAATTCAATAATAACACAAAGTAACAAGAAGCCAGAAAGATGCCTTGCTGTAACGGTCTGCTACATACGTTTCAGAGCTCTGTTATGGTCTGCTCTGCCTCAGCCCTCTATTTGAGAGACACATATTTGGATAAGACATGTGTGTCTGAGCTGATAGTCGATAAAATTAAGAGTGCTGACTCTCTCACTCTCATAAGGCGATCCTAAAAATGATAAAAACAAACCATGACCCCAAGACTGCCTCTACCAACAAAATCACTTAACAGTTGTCATTATAGTAAAGGCCTAAATTCTTGGACTTGACAAAGATAGACATTTAATTACATAAGAGAGTATGTATATAGCAGGAGTAGAGCAGTCGTTTCCGGCTGGTGGAAGTGAATGTAACCATTACAGAACTTTTAATGCCTCCAGATTGGAAGGCCTGTTTCTGATCCCGCATCCGCCGGCACTCCTCCATCCACAGCCATAAAATTGAGACCATGTGTTCCGGCTGCTCTCTTCCTCCTCCTCCTCCTCCTCTTCTTCATCCATTCTCTCCTTTCCAACTCAAAACAAATAAAATAGCTCTCTATACATTTTGTATCTGCCTTCATTTATCAACTTTAAAAATTACACTTGGCAAGAATTTGGCATGCACATACAAGATTATACGCTAAATATAGACAAACAAAAATAATCAACCAAAATAACCCCACTTAGTTGGAAAAGAGTTTCTAAAATCACTAAAGTTAATGTAAAGCATACAGATAGATTCAGATACAGATAGAGGAAGGGTATTTGTTAGTACAACACAAGAAAAACATAAAAAATATTCAACTAATAAGATGACATGGCAAAATTACCTATAATTTTCATGATAATAGAAAGAGAAGAGTAATGGAAAAACCTTCATGGTTGCAGTCCAACCTTTCTTATAGTTAGTTACCAGCTTTTTTGGATATTTGCAATAATATTTTGATTATTTACTGTATAAATTAGCTCTAAGTCTTTTTGGTTTGGAGGAATCAGTCCGAACTTTAGCTACTTCTATTGATTCTCTAAGCCAATGTTTTACCCCTTTGGCCGTTTGGTCTAACCAGTCAAAAGTATTGATGATTGTCCAAAAGTGGAAAGTAAATTAACTGATTATAAAATAAAAATATTTTCTTTTCTTTTAACTAGAGCATTTAGTTGTTTGGCATTTTGTTCTTTTCATCTAAATTTAAAAAAGCAACATACATATGTTATTTTATTATTTGCAAAATCAAGTTAGATTATTTCAATTTAGCTGTTTCCATCAAACTCTTCTAAGGCAAATCTTTAAAAGGCTAATTTTAGAGCTACACATCTAATGACACCTCTCTGATCTAGCTACCTGATACTAGAGGAAGTATAGAGAGGAATGATCTCAAACTACCTAAAACTTACTTAAAACATATTGGCCCCTAGTTTGAGTTGGTACATAAAATGATCTGCCAATGAAATTAGAATGCCTTTGCTTAGTTTGCCTTTAAAATAAGATAATTAGATATTATGCACCTGATATAAGATCATTTGATTTCCTAAATTCTCAAAGTAAATAATCAAAGCAAATTCTCTTACCTTAATTACCTATTTCCCTTCAAATCGAGGAAAATTGACCTATATTTAAAATTTTGCTGCATATACAAGCCAGGTAAACATTCTCCGCTGTGCTATACAGAAAGTAACTGTATGCCTGCCTCCATGCCTAAACATGGTTAAAAAACGACTGACTTAAAAACATTGTCATAATTATTATTAGTAGTATTTTTTGTTTGTTTGTTTCATGTGCTTGCCACCATACAAAAAGCCTAAACTGATGTTACATCATCACACACACAAACAGAATCTAACACACAATCAGCTAGTTGAACGACATCCTTCCTCTTGAGCATTAAGACAAACTGGTTCAACTCAAACTTTATCTGGATACTTTAGGCTCACACCTAAACACATGAGCACAAACAAAGCTATCACTTCCATTGGCTACACGCACACACAGATGAGACAAACGGAGGCATCCTATTAGCATCAGGATGCAGAACCAAGACCTTCAGCCTAAGTTCACCCTCAGAGGTCAAAGGCTAACATCCTACAGGAAGTACACACATAAACAGCTCTCCCTCCTTTCTTTCTAGTCAACTTTTATTCGTCCAGACACTACTTCTGTAGCACAGCATCCTGCATTAGCAGTACAACCGACTCGCTCTTTACATACTTTCTAAGGAACTTTAAAGAGCAGATAATGGTTGTTATGGAGACCTTGAGACTATAAGATACCAGCTGGAGTTCTCTTAAAGTGGGTGTGGAGATTTTATCAGCCCCTCTAACATATATTTAACCAAAACTGGACATTCAGATGCACAAGTTAGAATTTAGTTTAAAAAAACATGAGCATGAATAGAACTTCCCTTCAATTGATGGTTCAGGCAGGTGCTAGAGGTATTATGATGTGGAGTGTATTTTCTCCACAACTCTCCTTCATTTTAAAAACCCACAACCTACCATAGTATTGTAGGTGATAACTTCTATCCTTTTATAATCACAGTGTGTAGTAAATCCTACAGGACAACATATTGAATCAAAAAGTTCTTGGTGTTTTAAAGATCACAATGAATTCATCAAACTCCAATGGCCTTAAAGGTGATTAACTTTATAGCTACTTGACAAATCTGTTGGAATTTTGTGATGTCATCATGTAAATATAGACAAAACATATGTTTCTAAAACCTTTCTAGCAAACAAGCATTTGGTGATTCTGAAGGCAAAATAGGTAGAACCATGTGTAAATCAGAATTTTGGTGTTTACAAAACTTGTCATTCATAATGTGTACCAAATGCTAAGCAAATGCAGCCTGAGAATATCCTGATACCGAACAGCAAACTGATTGCATAGTTAGAAAACTGAAGGTAAATCTGTTGGTTTGAATGGTGCAGGTTGAGAGGCTACCAGTCTCTTTATGCATCAACATCAAACTTTACTTTATGATCAATCTTCCGATAAATGCTTCCCTTAATTTATATTGTTACTTAAGAAGGCAGAATTATGATGCAACTAAAGGAACACTACATTTGTTAACTACGAGCTAAAGAAAGTGCAGTTTTATGAAAGTATTTAAAAAAATAGACTTAAAAAGACCTCTGATGGTGTTTTTGAACAACAATGTTTCAGCTTTTTTTTGTTAAAAATGGACCAAATAAATTACAACAGTTTCATTACATAAATGGGTAGGGCAGTTTTGAGGTAAAAAAAAACAAAAAAAAAAAAGGGCACCTGCAAAATTTCCCTTAAGAAACAGAAGACACACTAAGGAAGATAATATACATATATCCTCCCTTTTTACCTTTAATTTTATTTATAGACACAGAGCAGCACACCGGACTCTTCTTTCCTGTTGAAGAAGACCTTGAATGCAACACATCCTCAATAGGGAAGGTTGTAAGAGTCAGCTACTTCTCCATTCCCACCTGAATAAGGAAGGAGCATGAAGGAGGACTGATAAGGATTAAAGCTGTGTGCCTAAAAGTGCACATAACAACATCCCTGGAGCTATTCCTGTATTTCCTTCATCCTTTTCTCTTTCTCCCTCCCAGTCAGTCCCTGAAGGACTACATCAAAGAGCCAAGTGCTATCAGCACCGGGACCGGCTCTGTTAGTGAGTGCTGGACACACCACGGCTTATCTCTGGGAGCAGCAGACCTCTCCAGGTTTATCTGTTTCCCTCCTAGCTGAGATTTATCAATGGGAAATAACAGTCCACAAAACTCCTCCAGACCTGTAGTTAGACAAAGACTAATTCACTTCTGCTGCAGTAGTTAGAATTTATAACTATTGCTGCTTTCAAAAAGCTTAAAAAGCTGTTCGTTGCACACATTTTCTATTTTTCTTGTTAAGGGATGTTGCTCTCCTAATTTACAGTTGATACATGCAAAATGTATCACTTTATATTTGTTTACCAGATTGTTTTTTATTCTTTTTAAATTTAATTTGCATTGGTTGGCTCTTTGGGTGCACACCTTTTGCTGACTCATTTTGTATGGTTTATTTTGAATTAACACTTTTCTTTTGAGTTGCCTGTTAGGCTGCCATGTGGATTTGGCTTTGAAGCAAGAGTCCCAGCTGCAAAGAATGTTAGTGGCATTGAGACTTAATTGGACTATTCCACTTGTTTTTTAGAAGAAGTGTGGGAAAGTTTATAGTTTTTCAATTTTGTTAGGTTTTTTTTTATAATTGAAGTTGGAGAGTTTAACTACTTAAATTATTTTCTGTCAGTTATCTGATCTTGTATCATACGGATTAGTTTGTTCTTTTTGTAGAAGTTTTGTTTAGGTAAATGTATGTAATGTTCCCTCTTGTGTCAAAATGGTGTGATCAGCCAGTATATATGTTCAGTTTGTTAGATCAAATAATAATTTAGTTGCTTGTGTTAAGTTTGGTTTTTGTTGACCTCATTTTCATTTTTGGGCCCAGATTTATTTTTAGAGTTCATAAGTTTGTGGTAAACAACCTGTTTCCATTTTTTCCTCACATTTCCCTCTGCTTGTCTGATTTTTTTTTTAATCACACCCCCCATTATGGGATAATGATTCTTTCATATGTTGTTCAAGCGTCAACAATTTGCCTTTAACTCTGGAAGGAGAGCTAATACACCAACCTATTAGTACCATATCAATAAAAGGAGCACCGTACAATACTATTTCACTGTGCTGTCACATGTCAGAAGTTTAAATTCGCCAGTGGTTCAATTTAGTTGCTTATATCAAATTTATTTTCACTTTTCCATGTCCTGATCACAGTTACATAGAGCGATATGTCATCTAACATTGTTGGAAGCATTTATTCATTTGAACCTTATATCTCTGAGCTTTCCTGCTTACTGTAGCGGCTAGATATGCTGCAGTGCTAGCTTTACTAAACAGAGAGTTGTTTTTGATTGTGTATGTTTTGCACATCTACAACCACAGAGAAAAACCTTTCTGTTAGAGTTTGAACAAAATACTTTCTTTCCAATGCATTAGAATCTAAGTTTAAGCCTACTAAAGTGGTTACTTACCCTTGGTTATTATCGTTAGTATTCCAACAATATTTTTGTGTAGTTTTATTTTGTGTCATATTCTCCTTTAAAGCTTACATCTATAAGTAAAATGCTCTATTAAACAATGATTTTGGGAGCTGCTTTTGTAAACTTCAGCTTTTAGGCATTTTAGCCAACACAAGAAAGGCTAATGTGTGGACTTTAGAGGGACTTTAATTTATCACAGGGAAGCAATTTTTAGAGCATCAAGGCTCCTTCTAATAGGGCTCAACTTTGATTTACCCCACATCTCACTTCCTACATCTCCTTAGTCCTTGATAAAGCTCCCATCAATGTGCTAGCTGCAGGCTAGTGGTTAACACTCCCTTGCTGATAATGGCCTGAAGGGACATCACAAGAGCTTTGATAAGCTGGCCTGTTAACGCAGCTGCAGACAATCACTAGTCCCAAGTGGGACTAATAGCATCTGCTGAGGTACAGATGTACACTTCTATAAAACACATTTTAAAATTCTCTACTGTAAACTTATGAGACGCTTTTATTGTTTAAATTTGTGAACTCTGTCCCTTTGTCAGTTTAGTGAACTTACAGTGCAATTTTCTTTTAACCAAAATCGCATTTCATTAATTAGGATTTATTAAATCTTTGGTTGAAAAAATAAAAATAAACTGGATAAAATACACTGTATCACAAGAAACTCAATACCCAATTTTGTAACAGAGGGTTACTGTCATGATGGGTTCACTGGTGTGACCCAATAATGCAGAACACCACTGAGACGGAAACTGGAGTAAAAGTTTTAACAGAGTTTATTGTCACAAGCACAGAGGGAATGACTGGTTCTGGTTCAGGCCTGGGAAACTGGTTCACCGGAGTCTGCGTGAGAGACAGTTCAGTTAGGGTTGCGCATAGGAGTTTGATTCTTGACAGTTTCTGATTTGTACCATGTCTGTTCTAGTGCATTTCATCATTAGAATTTATTTGAGTATTATGTCTTCAGTACAGGGGGCATAACAGGGCCAGCACATGATCTACGGGGGCACTGGTCCCTGTTGGCTCCTGTTTAGATCTGCCCATGTTTGAACTACATGTTTTACCTTTAACCTACCGTATTTCAATTTGATCTCAACAATTTGCTCATCAATTTTTTTGTTTTTCTTAAGTACAGTTGTGATAAGTTTTGAGTAAAAGTTCCTTATTGAGACGTAGAAAACAGCTTTTTTCCCCGCTGCTGAACTATTGAAACTATAATCGAGACTCTAATCGAGACTCTGCATCACTTGTATACATCATATTTCCTCCACCAACATAGCTGATTTTTTTCATAATTCCTTTAAACAGAACACAACTCAATGTGCAACTCAACTTCATTTTGCACCATATCTATTTATTTCCACTGCAATGAACCTTTCCATATCAATTGCTTTTGCTTTAAACTGGTTTACTGGTTGCATTCTTATCACTGCTCCTCTGATCACTGCTGCACTGTATAACTAGAAATGTTAATTTCACTGTTGTAAGCTGCTCATTCGCTGTTGAAAAGTGGTATGCATCAAAATTTTATTTTGTATACACTCCTTGTATACAAAAGGACAATAAAGTTTGTCTAAGTCTCTAAGTCTAAGTCTTTATTACAGTATCAACATTCTTTCTGAATCTGGCTCAGTCAAAAGCAAACCGCAAAAAACCTGCAGCTTGAATTTTATGGTCTACATTTTACAAGGTGTAGTAAAAATACCACTGTTCCTAAACTATGCTTTTAAAGAATATCCATATAGTGCATAACTCTTTTTGAGTTTTCAGTCATTTATATCATTCTGTATTGTTTGGCCAAGGTTATTTTTTACATTTCATGTAATATTTAAGCATTGTTTAAGTCATCATTTGATTTACTTCTGTTGCCCCCTTTTGCCAGTCTCCTTTTCCCTAGCTCCCTGCTAGTTACTTCTATCCACACCTGCTCCATATCAGCTAATTAGCCCATTCTTTGTTCTGTTCCCCATATATACACCTCCTGTGCAGTTCCTCGTTGCTGGATCCCCTTCTTTTTTTCTTGTATGTTTCTCCCAAAGCATCTCTAGTTTATGGTTTCTGAGTTCCCAGTCTGTTATATCTGGATTTATATCTCTGCCTCTTCTACTTTACATTTGGGTCCACAACAACATCCACCAACCCTGACAAAATGCTAAAAACTAACCACTAACCAAAAATCTGAACCAAATATGTAAAAAGCAGAAAACAAGAACTAAAGTCTCAAAATGGAACATGGTAAAACAAAAATGCTTCAATTACAAGAACAGTGAGAATATAGCTTTCTGTAATATGACAATGCTGAGGGATGGTTTGTGAAGTGGAGCAAGGACTTTTATACCTGGTTTTATTTTTTAAGCAATTCCATATTTTAGACTCTCAAATAAATAGTATATAAAGAATACTGTATGGAATCATTTAATTCAAAAAGGGAATATGTATTTTAACACATCCTTTTTTAAAATGTTATACTTCCTGGAAATTACAGTAATAGTTGGTTGAGTGAATTGTGACAAGAGCAATTAAATATCAGGATGACTTATTTACATTTATGAGGTCAGATTTTTCCCCACTCTTCTTTCTAGAGCTAAATATTGAGGATTAAAAGCCTGCTTCAGTTGGAAATACAGTATCTAAGTCTAACTTAAATCCAAACTTTAGCCATTTCAAAAATTTTACATTGTTTTTTTCTTTTAATTACACCATTTACATATGTAATGAGAACTTAAAAAAACTATCTCTGTAGAATACATGCACAACTTTCCTGCAATGTCTTTACTATAAATATACATCTTTTAAACTTCAAATACACCTCCAGGTATTTGCTTTGATTATAAAATGAACCGTTCAGCTTTGATCTTTGGTCTTCTCAGCATCAGCTGGAAAGATAAAAAGTGTAGCCTGATAGTGATATTGACTTACAAGCTGTGACTTAGTCCTCTGCAGCCAAATGTTTCATCTGATCAGATGCAAGACAAGCATTTCTCAACATGAGAAACTGCTAAATGAGTTAGGGGAATTGGATAACCACACCCTGATTAGTAGCCAAATCTAACAGAAACTGACATGTTCTTAAAAACCTGCCAGAAATGATAATTAACTAGTGAAACCTAAATGATAATGATATACTGTCTGTAAGTATAGAGAAATCAAAAGGCTTTTCCAAATGAGATACATTATAAACAAAGAAAACTTACATATTAAGATATTTCTGACCCGACCCCGTTAGTAGGTTTGCTGGCAACATATTTTTAAGTTTTAGAGAAATCAAGTAGAGAAATCACATAAAACTTAGATTACAAGAATTATAACCTGAATTTATCACAAAATCCTGCATGAAAGGACTACTGTATTCTCCAAATCATTCAATTCTCTGAACATTGGACATTACTGTGATAAAATCAGGAAGGGTCTCAGTATTTCGCTGATCAACAGGATCACAAGATTATTGGTGAAGGGTAGTTGTGTATCTGCGTCTTTTCACTACTTTAGAAAACAGGATGAGACATCTTCAAACTATTTTTTTCTTTGAATTTGCTCTCTAAGTCTGTTTTTTACGGAGCCCCTCTGATGACATGGTCAAAAAAAATGTTTAATTGTGGCCACGAAGTAGTATTTAGTGCGCACGAAGTAGTATTTCGCGGCCACGCAATAAGTATAACGTGCGCACGAAATACTTGCTCTTGAAACACAACAGGTAAACTGTTTTAATATGCACAAAATATAAATTAAATACATTTAAATACTACATTTAAAGAAAATGCAGCTCCAACAAAGAGAGTGGAATGGTTTTCAACCAGGTTTAGGCCAGTCAAAGGTGACTGTTAATAAGGTTTTTTTCTTAATTCATAAATATTTGAGCTTGATTAACCAGAACTTTTCCTGCTTTGTTTCTCATATAGCCTAATTATCCTTGTTGTTCAATGTATGTTTTTTCAGAGGCTCAAAATGATTGAGAAATTTAGTTTTTAACTTAAAAACAAAACATTGATAGTACTAAACTTGTCAAGCTTTTAAAATGGTTTTGTCTAATTGTCTTAGTGCAACCCGCAGCTCTACAGGCCTACATTTTTCCAATAAATGCAATAAGTTAAGAAGATTTAATAATTTTGAATCAATAATGATGTCAAACATTTCACTTTCTCTTTTTCTAATTTTTAAATCACCTATAAATGCTACAAACTTACCAAGAGTAAGTTGACATGCGATACGTGCTATAGTGGTTAAAACATCTCTTTCACACAAGCCCAGTGATGTACAATGGTCTGAGAACCTTTCACCTTACAGAGCTTATGCAGGACAGTCGATTATGTAATTTTCACTTTAACTGAACAGATAAGAGGGAAATTACCTTTGCCAACATTCAAGACCGTCGTCATAAATGTGCATTTCTTTTACATTCATGACTACGGTCTGCGTGAAGGCACTCTCTGAACATGGTTTTTTGTCTGAAGGAACATCAAATGTCTCTTGGATACCAGTTATTTCCATCAAGCTGTGCAGAAGAGATGCCTTTGAACACATTTTCTGTATCAGCTTTTGTTTACAGACCAGGAGGCCGGTCGGCAGGACATCTGTCATGAAGGGTCAGGACTTTTACCCCTCACATTCACTCTTTTCACTTTGCTCTCATCTGTGCTCCTTTAACCTCCCACCTCTGAAGATGCAGCTCCGGCCATGTTCACAACGAGGCTCATAAATCACATGCAACAAAAACGTCTCTGTCCCCTTTAACCTTCACCTAATCCAGGTCATGTGACTGGAAAACTATTTTATGATGTTTTTATGTTTCTTTTGGTTCTTGTACTTGAACATGAGAGCATAAATGGTTGGATTTCCGACTTCAAATGCATGTAACAACAGCAACATTTTGATTAACAGACTTATATGATCAAAGTCCTCCGAGAAGTCCCCTGATGATTTGTCTGTAAACTTTTGCTATTTTTTTTTTTCTTGCTAATTTTTATCGTCCAAAAAGTAAATATATTACCTCACCTGGAACCCCAAAAGAGCAGCCATGTGGTAACCTGCACTTTATCATTCTCAGATAAGCCTAATGAAACTCTGTCGTTCAGGCTCCTTTAGAAAGATAGCATCTTGCCAGGGACAAGGCCTGCAGGGAGTCATTAAAAAGCCAAACTTTCCCACTGTCCATTTGAAAAACAGCCAGCTTCCTGGTGTCTCTTATTATTAAAGCAGGAGAAACACTAACTATGTGTTTGGTAGATCATATAACAAAACACACATTCCTTTGGTCCAACAGAAATATCTCAGTCAACCGTCAGTTATTTAGAGGCTTTTATTAAACAGAAGTTGTAACTGGTGACAAAATACTTCCTCTTTATGTAATGAAAAGCAAAGGAATTCCATAGAATTCAATAAAATCAAGTTTATAGTCGACCAATTATCAATAGATATAATTTGAAGGTACTTTACAAAGTCAGGTCACTGAAATATAACGATCAGATATATTCAGTGATTTTCTTTCAAAGGAAGCTTTCAAACAAAAACACCTCTTTTACTTGCAGCATTTACTCTTTTTTGATCAGTATACGGTGATAGTAGGTAGTTACTTGCATTGTGTTTTCGACTTTGTGGTAATCCCTCATATCTGTGATCCGGGTTGCAACTTCTTTTTTTTATTTAGATTTTACGGCACTAGTGGCTCATTATTTTATGGACAGTAGGCTGACAGGAGAGGGGGTATGAGAGAGGGGGCGAGACATGCTGGAAAGGACCACAGGCCAGATTGGAACCCGGGACGCCCGTGTCAAGGACTAAGGCCTCCATACATGGGTTGTGTGCGCTAAGCACCACCAAAGCCCACCCCGTGTAGCAACTTTAAAAAGAAAACCATTTGCCAAGAACAAATTTTCAGCAGAACCAGGGTTTGGTACACTGCCCCAGAAGATTAACCTCTGGGAGGGGGCTATGGTCAGTCAGGACCAAAACATCCCACTACAAGGGTCCACTATTAGTTTTAGAGGCCACTTACAGTATTTTTCATATCTTTTCTTAAAAACTTTTTTTCTCAGTTTTTTTTTTTTTTTTGGCCTAAAATTTTCAAATAAAATTTTTTATCATGCACGACTTTTATGCATTAATAAAAAAGAAGGAAAAAAACTTTGGGGGTTTTATCTCTTTCCTAAATAGGGAAGAGATAAAACAGGAACATGTGGCAGAGGAGAGGAGGATGCAGATAGGGCTCAGTGAAGCGTGACAAACATCTTAGTTTTTGTGGGAAGAGAGCGCGGGCAAGGGGCGGACAAACAAGACGGACAGAGGAGAAAAAGAAACAGAGGGACTGAAACTCCTACAGCTGGAAACAAAGGGCACCATTGATCAAACATGTCAGTCTGTGGAAGTGAATGAAACCTGCAGTGAGGACGAGGAGAGAAAACTACCATTGCAGGGAGGGGAGAAGCTCGAGGAAGTGGGATACAAAGCCTGTCAAGGTCAGTTTGCAGTGAATGGGGACCTCCACCTGGCTGTTCTTTCACTGAGATGATACATGAGGCTGGGCCCTCACAGCAACGTACAGAACGTACACTACAGTCGGTCAACCAGCTATCAGGAAAATGAAGCTCTCCAAATAACCTTTCATGCAACACTTGAGAACAGAAGAAAGTTAAGATAACTCAGGGGACATGATTTTAATATTTCTATCCGTCTCCATAGAACCCAGCCATGCATGTGTCTGGTTTTTAATCTTTTCTCTCTAAGTTCAACCTCTAAAGTTAGCATACTGCTGTAAATGAACAAAAGTCAAATAGACAAATGTCTGAACAGGACTTTGAGATTGGAAGAAGTTGTTTAAAATAGATCTGCATGAAAAAAAAAAATAGATAACTCTTCTTCAGGATTTAATTGAACCTTTGTTAATACTGGAAACACTTTATTGTCTGGAGAACACCTATAGGTAACAACAGGCTCCTTTTTGTCATAATAAAAAAAGGAACTGTTATATTACCTTAATTTTATGGTTTACATCTTATTCACGTTCTCAAACTGTGAAACGAAACGTGCAGCACAATTGCAAATGCTGTATAAATAGAAAAAAAGGTAAAGGAGTTGTTGAAAACAGGGATTAAAGGTGTCATTATCTTGGCACTGGTGGCTGGATTTGGCTCCTTTCTCACATCAGATCCTCCTGTTCCTGTTTCTATTTAAGCTGCCTGTACTCAGCCATTGGTGTCAGATTATTCGAGCAGTGTGTGAGAGTAACTGTAACGATCCTGTGTTTTTCTGATATCCTGATCCTGACAAGTTTCTGCTATTGGATTTACGTTTTGCTTTGCCCCTGTTTTTGCTCTGTTAGCCTGAGCTGTTTTGGACTGATTCCTGGATTCTGCTTGCTTAGCGACCTTGGACCCATCTTCTGACCTTGGCGTGATTTCACCTTTGGTACCTCCTTAGCTTTTTGATCTTCTGGCCTGGAACCTGCTCCTGCTTCTTGATAAATAGAATTTAATTAGACTGAAACTAATTTGAAATTGATTGTTTGCCACCTGATGGATGTCAGTAGCAGCTCAGCCAATGGAAGAATCCCCTATTTTGCAATTACAACATATAAGTGGGGTTTATGTGCAAAATAACTGAAATGTGAAATCTAAAGAAGACTGTCAGCCCAAATGTCCTGTAGCAGCAGCCTGAAGGCCGAGCCCCGTTTCTGTCTGAGTGCCATTTCACAGCTAAATAATAGATGTAATGACTGAAGGGAAAGCAAAACTATTTGTTGCTCTGAAACCACAATTGTTCTACTATTTTCTTAATCTAAATTAAGCAAAAATGTAATGTTTTCTCTAATAACTAGACAAAACATTAATTGCACCACGGCATTCACACACTAGGCGCTTTTAAACTACTTTGCACAATCAACACATCTAAAATCTTACTTATGGGTGTAGGTCTGTGTTTTAGAAGTGAAGGTCTGTCTAAGGCTGGAACTGCGTCAGGAGTCTGGAATCATTTATGTCACCACAGAACCATAAACCAACAGGAAAGACGCGTGGCACCACGAAAAAACACGGTTTACCACTCAGCCTAGGAGCTTAAACACTTCCATATTAAGGATTACAGCTCTGCTCAGGGTTCTTCAGGCACAGCGTGTGTGGTTTAGATTTACTAAAATGATTTCAGTTTGACTCTTTACACCACCACTGATTGCTAACTGCTCAGTCAAAATCCAAAAGTTCATTTTGACACTAGTACTGAATGTTACAGAAATTAAATAAAAACTTAACTCAGCGTTTCATCTTTTCATTATCACAATGGTAATAGAACCTCTTTCCTAGAATAAAGATCAAAGGTCTTTATTTTAGGATTAGTTTTATGAACCAGGCTGATTTCATCAGATTATAATGATAATCATTGTCCTAGCAACACTTTAATATTAAAACTCACCTTTTTAAAATTTGTAACTTAGGTGCTTGCATCAAAGTTGCTTGTTTTACCTGTTTGTTTTCAGTCTAAATTCACTTGATTTCCTCCACAAGAAGTACTCTTGGTCTGTATCTACTTTGACTAGGCCATGTTAGAACTCTATGGATTCCTTTTTCTTTTGTTGAACACTAACCTTAAGTGAGATATTGATGTTGTTGTTGGTTGTTTCCTGACCTCTTAAATAAGTCACTGGTGTGCTCTGAGTAATTTCTTTGTCCACAGTCCTTTCCTGGGAAGGATCATCATTGTATAATGTATTCTTCATTTGTGAGAATAGATCTCACCTCGGCTCACTTCAGTATTTAGGCATTTAAAGGGCTTTTATTACAGTATCCAGACAGATAAATGTCAATCATTTCTCAGATATTCTTTATTGATTTGTGTTGCTTCTTTTGAGGCAGGTGCATGTCTTTATGATAGAAGACTTGATTAATACTATTGAAGATCTGTGGCAGCCTGGTTTGCCTCAAGATCGCATCATGCATCCACTTCAGATATGTGTAAAACCCTGCCAGAGAGTTATGAAGTTAAAGCCTAGTTTCCTTTTCCGACAAATAAACATAACACAGAAATGCAATAGTCTGATAAGGAAATACAAGTCTGAAAACAGTCTTTATGGTTAAGATCTAAATGATACCACAAATAAACTAATTTACTAGAAATCTTTCTCTTGAAAATTGTTGTGACTTTTTCGACACATCATTTCCACAGTAAATAAATTTTGTGTGTCTAACCCAATAGAACAAATCAGTGCGTGTGCTCTGCGTATAACAGAAAGCTCCTGTTTCGTTCTCCCGTGGGACCAATCAGCTGTGCTACAGCTGTGGGTCTCCACACACCAATGACAATGTGTCACTTATACACCCATAGCCTCGCAGAGATGCATGCAAACTTACTGACATTTACCTACAGACTAAAATAAGCATGAATATGTGCATCTGGCCTTTATCCCTGACCTTTGACCTCTTCGACCCAAGCACCTCTCTGGAGGGTTCAGCTAAACAGCTCTGAGCACCTGTCTCACATTTCTTCCAAATCAACTGCACTCAACACAATGCACACAATGAGCACCAAATGGGAGCAAAAACACAGGAAGACGGAAGTAAAACAAAGAACATCCATTCATCAGCCAACAAATAGGAACAATATACATTTTATTTCATTAGCAACTTTCCAAATCACAATTTATCTCTCAGCTATATAACATAAAAAAGCTTCAATAAATCATAACCTTCCTGCTTATCCTCAGCAGGATCAAAGGGGAACTTGTATTTATCTCCAATTCTGAAGAGTTCCCAATACTAAAACAGCCAGTTTTTAAGGTTTAACTTCTTAAAACTCTTAGTATTTTTAAACTTCATATGAATACTATACCATGATCTTCTATACATATTGATTTGGAAAAATAATATGAAATATGCATACATACATGTTTCATCAAGTTCCCCAAGGGGAAAATGAAGTTATACCTATAGCCTTATATATATATGTATATATTATTTATTAGTATAATACTTTATTTCTAAGAAATATTTTTAACTTTAATCTCAAATCCAGCTATTTACCCTATGTATAAATACATTAAGTCAATCTTTTACGTAAATTACTGATATAATGAAATATGTCAAATCTAAATCTTGACTCTCAGACTTTAATCTTCAGGGTTATGCTAATCAACCATGGACATTTAAAGGACGCCTCCTTTCCTATCCACTGGTGGTTTGGTCATGAGTTCAGTCATTAAAGCGCCATGGTTCATTACCATATAATCTATAACTTTACATCTAAGCATTAAGATGTATATTTAGTATATATTTAGATATAGATTTAAGATATAGCTTTAGATACTGTGGGTGGCCCAGTCTGAAAAACTTGCTGAGGAAAGTTTGTGACCCTATGAATACATTTGGCATATAAACACAGATATGATGTAAAGATATAGATTTCAAAGTGCCACAAAACATGAGCAAAAAGTCTGGTTTCAAATAGAGCTACATGGTTAAAAATTCTTCAAATAGCCCAGATAGCTATAGTTAATCATATTTCCACCAGCTGTGTCGCTAAGATCCCCTTCTCTCCAAAGTTGCTTATCCATACAGAACTGTCAGAGTTTGTGTTAGCTCATAACACCTCACCACATTTTTTTCTTTAAATCAATCTCCACCTGGCGTATGCAAGTTTCAGGCCAATTCGATCACAATCCAATTTGCTTCATTCGGATGAGGTGGAATAGAGGATCAGGGAAGTGTAACCAAGAAATCTGTAATGCTATGTAATGTTTGTACAGATGTTTGTACCCAATTATTGGACAAATTTTAAGTTAGGACTGAAAAAGTTTAAGATTGGTTTAAGATAAAATCAGACAAATCAGACACGGCATTAAGTTCCTGTGTTAAAGGAACATTCAGCAAGTTTTGCATCATATATAACACAGTAAATCAATGGAAAGATTAATTAAAGATTCAAAATGTGGAAACAACCGAACAATTTTTTTTTCTCTGCACAGCATGCTGCTGAGGTTTTTCCTTCTCAGCTGAATTTGCAGCTGAATAGCAGAATTCAAAGCCCTGTAGTCAATCCTCCAGTTTTCCTTCATTCAGTATATTTGTCAAACTTTCTTAATGTTGATAAACATTAGAGAGTTAAAATTTCGACAAATATCTGGGTTCAGACGTCCCCCGGCCCTGCCGAGATGACAGAGCAGCACCTAGCCTCTCACTATAAACCGGCGACAAAATAGCAGCTCCTAATTGTTGAGTTTAACGCCTGGTGATTACAGTGGCTCATAAAACTTCCCTGACAGAGAAACCCAGCCGCCACCTTCCCCTCATTCCTCCAAGGCCACACAAGGCGTCAGCGCCAATCAGCAACCCCCTTTTTCTTTTAACACTGTTTCTTTTATTTTACAGCCTCTGAGGAGGGAGGAGAGGTCTGCTCTCATTTAGCTAACAGAGACCAATAAACTCAGAGAGATTTAGATTAATTGACAATTTACAGCCAGAGGAGGAGACAGGCTGGGTAAGCTCTGCTCGGTCCATCAGCTGAGCTTGACTTTGAACTTTCAGCTTCTGGCTTCTTTAATGGAAATGAGATACACTTGGAGACACCCGATGTTTTGTTTCTGTTAATTAAAACAATATTAGCATCTTTGTTCTGCCAGAACCGCCTTGCCACAGACTTACAGTGAAGACTAAATATACTAAGCTGTGATACCATGCTTTAATTAGAAGCAAGACCTCGAACTCAAGTAGAAAACGAGGTCTGTTGTTATCTACACACTTGAGGACAGTATTACCAACTATATTATATACAGTACACACTGCTTAAAATAGATCTTAGAAGGAATACAAATGTAGAAACATTGGAAATATCTCAGCCCTAGAGATTTTACTTATATCACTGTT
Organism: Cyprinodon tularosa; assembly: GCF_016077235.1. Lineage (NCBI taxonomy): Eukaryota > Metazoa > Chordata > Actinopteri > Cyprinodontiformes > Cyprinodontidae > Cyprinodon > Cyprinodon tularosa. The sequence goes on along the minus strand of NW_024038987.1, from coordinate 741,572 downwards.
TAAACATCACTTTTTACTGTAGATCATCAATGTTTTATGTTAACTTTAACTTTAAGTGGAGCATAATTTACAATGCAACCTCATATCATTAAGAGAATTGTTTGTTATCTTTGCTCCCTGTAACATTTATGTCATTTTATTTCCTCTCCTTCTTTTAAATATAAGCTACACCTGGCCGAGCGCTTTTGTCTTGTGCGTCAGACTCTTTCAGGTCCTCTTAAACCCAGGCTACAGGTGGCAGAGGGCTGTTCCTACTGAGCCTGGATGGGAAGTGTCTTACTATCACCATGACATGGTTCCTCACCACTGTCAGCTTATCCATTGCTTTTAAAGTAAAGATCCTCCTCTCTGGGCTTCTCTCACAAGTTTTTGGTAGTATAGATTTCATGGTCTAACGGGGTTGACTCTTTTGTATTGTAGCCGGATCCAATTTTAATATAAAGCTCCAGAGAGTCCTATCAACTTTAAACTAAAGCCTAATTTACACTGACGTCTGAAAACCGATCCGTGCCGAGCTTAGATCAATTAACAGTGTCGAGCTTGGTACCTTACGACCATTTACACACCACGCTAGCATGATTCCTGGCAGTAGTACTGTAACTACAGTACAGTACTACTGCTCTCTAGAGGCAATCAAGCAATTCAACATGGTTGCTTCCGTAACATTCAGGAGGTTTGTGGAGAGTCAGACGAAGAAGGCATCCTTTGGTGAATCTAATTGACAGAGTCGGCTTTTGGAAAGTGAATAAGACAAATGATAGTCTTACAGGCGCAGGAAGCAAGGACAGACGTTGAGGTTCATCAAACTGCTAAGCAGAATCATAACAAAATTGTGTGGCATGGTAGGGAAGCTAATATTTTTATTAATGTTTTTTTTTTTCATGATTGCTGAGGCTGAATGTAAGCAGATGACGCAGTCTGCTCATGCCCTCTTTGTTATCTGACAACTGAGCCAGACCTGAACTGTGCTGAGCCCTACTGATAAACTGGTACCATGTTAGTGTGGTTCGGTTGTGTCTGGCACGGTGTGGTTTGGTTTTGCGTGCTATTTACACTCAACAGTTATCTCGGTTACCGAGCCCGGAGCGATCTCGGCATTGTTTCAAAAGGGTAGTGTAAATAGGGCTTAAGACTCCTCTAACTGCAGTTGAATGGTACTAGCCACTATACCACTGAGGCCACTAGTGTTCAGCTACTCTATTTGATGGTGAATTTGGTGTAACATTTAGAGCCCCCTGATGCTTTTTTGTTTTGCCGCTTGCATGTATAGGGTGGTGAGAGTTGCGTTGGCTTACATTTGCAAACACCTGTGTGTAACCTGCTGTGCGTATAGGGGTATCATGGGGAAGATGCAGCAGGTGGCACCTTCAAACTTACCTACTCTGGCAGCTGGTATCAAATATATCTGGTTTGCCATCTGGTTCATCTTGACTGGACCCCTAACCAACAAAAAACTTATCACATACTCTCAAATCGTTTGTCTGAACAGGAATTTTATAAATACCTTTTACTCTTCAGTTAAAAATGTGAGCATGGGAGAAAAGTCTTAACAGTGTGACTGTTAAGACATTCATACAGACTGAGGCTGCACCAAAATAGAGAAAAAGAGCTGTTACTATCTGCAGGCTCTGACATAATCACTTACACATCAGGAATAAGCACGATACACATTCTCTGTTTATGTATCTGTGAGCATCTCCTTTGTAATTTCATGATAATTTTTACAAGAGCCTCCTGAGACAACCATAACAACAGGCTACACAGATGGGAAAGTTTTCTGCTAATTTGACTTTAGAGAAACAAAACCTCTGTAGCAATGAAAGGACTGTCTAAAGAACATTAAAGGACTCAGTTTGTCCTCTAACTTTTGAGGCTGGTGATGCTTTTAAGATTCTCAACTTTTAAAGTTGACTTTACTACCTAAGTTAGAGCAGATATACTGATTTATACCTTTAGAGTTAAACAGCATGTTTTTTGCAAATTATGTTTTAGCTAATGGAGTTGAGGGAAAACTGTTGTGTTGCTACTTGTATGGCATCTTTGTTAGGATCCTTCAGTCTAAACTGAAGATGCTTTCTCATTAAGTTGGGGGCTGCTGGGATCTTATTGTTGTGCTAATAAGGCACAGATGTGGACACTCCGACTCCGGAAAATCATCTGAGCAGTCCTGACAGCAGACGCCTCTCAGGGGGGGAGGATGAGGAGAGGAGGGCAAAATCCTGCAGGGACCATTGTAATTGTTTTTGACAGGGGTCTATTCCAAATATGTACATGCGTGAAAATGAATCAAGCTTGTGCTGTCAGCCACTGAACTGAGATATTTATGATGGTGGTGTGGAGGGACAGGATTTCTTTGTCTGGGGTGGGAAAGAAATGACAACGACTTATTTCTTTTTTTCCATTACTTATTTCTGGTAGAAGCATTGTGCAGGCAGAGCACTGAGCCTCCCTGCCCACAACAGTAACGCCTCCCCAAGCACAGGCTTTATTGCATTCTGTATCAATCGACTGGCTGAAACTAGGAAAACATGCACTTTACTAAATAAACATTAAATAATAAAATATCTAAGAAGTAAAAGTGCAGATTTTCTCACTTAAAGTATAGGCAACAGGTGTTAATCTGGGAAAAAAGGTCCCATGAGTGTAAACTATTACAAAACACGAATTTACATTTAGAATCAGAAAAAAATGACTGTGTTTGCAAGACAGATTTGTATGCAGACAAAAAGTGACAGGAAGAGGCCTTTATGGTGTTTATTTGTTTGTTTTTATTTTATCTAAGGTTGTGGTTTGTAGTTTAATTCCATGTTTGGTACCTTTGCCACCACTTGCAACTAAAAGTAGTAAAGACAGAAACACTTGTGCAGCCATTAGTGGTTCTAAGCATTTTGGTGTTTGTTAGGTGATCATAAACAAACTGACTTCTTGTATGGCATTTACTTTACTACTGAATTAAAGACTTGATTAGTTAGCTGATATGCTCAGTGACTGGGCTAACCAGTATAAAGATGATAGAAGCATATTTCTTTCATTAGTTTTTCCTAACTCTGCATTTGAACCCAAGAAAGAAGTGCAGCACTGTTTTGGTGAAAATAGACACAAATGATCCAAGAAGAAGGTGATATAAAATATCATAAAGTTTGTGTGTGCAAGGTGGATATATTAGATTTTGATGTATGGGTCTAATACAGTAAAATTGTTACAGGTCTTTCCAAGGGATCACACAGTGCTTAACATGAAGTAAAGATCAGTTTGTTTATTATCCAAGTAAGTATCATTTAAAACTTTTCTTTTTAGCAACTTTTGGATCAAGGAAAAATTGAAATTTTATTCAAGTTTATGAATGTTCTTATTGTTTTCCCTTATTTGTAATTTTCTGTACATCTCTGGAGCTCCTTTTTTAGAACCAGACTCATATTCTAATAGGCTTAAACCCAAAGAAAGACATTAGTTTGACTGGACAGGGACGCTGCATTCCTGAGGGACTGGGAGACTGTTTGGGCAAAGCAGGCCGAGGTGTTAATCTCTACAATGAATTCTCACCCTCCATAGTAATCTTTGGATATACTTAATCCTACTCTTCTTTTCCCATCTCCCCCTGGCAATGAAATGTTTCTATTAATTGGCAGATTAACCAAGAGTTAATTAAAGTCGTATTGAAACTGAACAGTTGAGGATTATGCTGAATGATGAGCATAGAAATGATAAGGAATTTATGGTGAAATCCCCTTGTAAAACTAACCGACACTGATTTTCTAGAATGTCATAAATTAAATAGAGATAAGAGAATGGATAGCTTTCTTCTTATCTCACATACCTTTAATAACTTTAAAGTATTTAAAATATTTAACACACAGTACCTGTTCATCTTCAACTTAATGATTTAAAACATAATGTTAAAAAGTTCAAATGCTCCTTGACCATAAATTGTATTTTTGGAGAAGAGATTGTGGCCAGTAAAGAAGGCCAGACAAATTTTTCAGATCTGGTTATACATTTTTACAGATCAGAGACAGATAGAGTTTCCAGACATTCTTGTAAAAACAAGGACAACCTTCACTTGTGGATATAAAATGTAGTTTTTGAGAGAAGATGTCTGTATTATGAACCTTAAGGTCTAGTTTTTGCCTTGTGCAGATGTTGTGTTTCTGTTCCCCAGGTAAAGAATTCCTGTATGCTCCACATAGTCCGAATGAAAAGCAGCTGAGATAATCCTTTAAGGACGATTGCTCCCTCTGACAAGGGTCAGTGTTTGCCTCAAGCAGATGAGCCAAGGTCTTGGTGTCTTGAACACAGGTAATTGTAGGAGGGTGTGGGCAATGGATAGTTGGATCAGGGTCATGTCTGTAGTGACATAAGCTCTTCTTGGGTTTGCTTTGGTAAAAAAAGAGCTTCGCCAAGAACATGATAATGAATCTAAGATAATTAAAACAAGAAATAAAATAAGCTTTCACTATAGATTCAGCCTGTCAAACCAGTGATGCTTGATTGGTTTTAGGGATAGTTTTAAAACATTTAAAGCTAACAGTAAATTTGTTTAGAGTATTCCGAGCTATCGCTATGCTGCTATAGGCTAAGGCTGCTGGAGGACACAGTCCCCTTCTGAATCAGGATATTTGTAGCTCCTACCTCCTTTTTAATTAAATTGAATTATATTTTATTTTATTAATCCCCGAAGGGAAATTCAGTTTTGGTATAGCTCATCCACTGGATGCAGTGCTATTGAGTAAGAACACTATTCAGAGTAGCAAAAGGAACTCCAGACTGCTGTGCTGAGTTTGGTCCGCCTTCACCCTCTGACATCATGGACACATTGATGATGCTTGTCAAAATGGGACTACAGTCTTCTGGAAAAGAACTACAAAAAAACTAAAGTTAGACAAATGTAGTGAACAGCCAGGGGTCTCTATTATGAAACCCAAAACATATGCAAAGAGCAACCCTATGGCTCCTTTGCGATGGATAGGAATTTCGTGAAGTCCCTATGCAAACAGAACTATCATTGCCGCCCCAATTCGGATGACAACTGACAAACTTCCTATTTGGATTAAGTGTCCTTACTAATTTACACTATTTTGCTCTTAAGTTTAGTTTTCTTTTTACTGTCACAGTATGGGGGGTTTCTGACAACAATGGAATTTAATGTGTACATTCACCAGATGCTTTTTCATAAGGGGGGGTGACAAGAATGTCTTGTCAATAGGTTTTCATTAATGGAACACCATGCAAGTTTAAAAGTTTTTTTCTTTCCCATACATGCCCTTAAAATTGCCTAAATATATAAGTAGCTTGTCTCTGTTTACTGCAGTTCTCTTTAGAGGCTCCATTAGTCAGTTTATGAGAGTGATTTAGGTAATATCCTCTGGGTTTGGGTAAGGTGTGGTGCATGCTCTTATTCACCTTGCTGCTTTTTTAAATTTCTGCCACTACTGAGGCATTAGCAAGATGACTTCAATATTTTATAACTGTCTTATAACTCTCTTCTCACGTTCACAAGAACAACACTGACCTATTATGGAATAATATCATGAAGAGGATTAAGATTATATAGTTGGGCTCTACTTAGGCAATCTAAATTGGACTGAATTAAATTAAAGTGGTTTGAAGATTCTATTGGATCTCTTTTGACCCACAAAAGATGGATGGATATTTTAGATTTCACCTCTGAATTGTTTTAATGTTTCAAACATTGTAAGCTGTGGGGGAAAAATCATTTATTTAACCAATCTTCAGTAAAATGCTTAAAATTAATATAAAACCCATATTATCCCATTAGAATGACTCACGCTAATACACTTTTTTTTGTCTTTTTCCCCCATTATAAAACCATGAGTCATGCATCTAGTGAGCCTTTCCACTTGAACCCTACTATAGGTGTTAGGAATATATGTTTAAGACAATACATTTGACTGTCTATTCATTTTTTGTATACATTAGGTCGTTTTCACATTAATTGATGGGCTGCAACATCAAACTCCAGAGGAGACAGCGCCAGAGAGTATGTACTTAGGTTTTAAATCCCTCATCGTCTAACAACTCATTGTTCTCCAAATCCAGCTGACCTTCTCTGAGCCCAGCAACAATGTGACCTATAAGGCCCCCCTCAAGACAAAAGGAAAGAAAGATCTTCTCTCTTTCTTACCCCTGACTCCCACTCCTCCACCTAGTTTAAAGGGCTGATCCTCTAGGGTGAGAAGCTCTTAATCAGGGGCCAAACAATGAGGCCCCTGCATCCCTGCTTTTTGACAGAGGGCCTGATCTAATAAGCAGAGGAGGACCAAGATGTGGGGGGTGGGTGCACTGATCCAAGGGATTACTGGAAGGGATCTCCATCAGCTTACTGGAGTGGAGGAAGGGAAGGAGTGGACAGAGAAGGAAGAAAAAAATGGAGGTTCAAATGATACATCTTTTTTTCAAGGAGAAATAAGATGGAATACAAATTGTTAGCATCGATGAATTATTCATGTAGTTGTATTACAGTTTAGTAGGACAGAGGGAAATATTTCTTTATGTGGAATAACATATACAAGTACAGCATGATTTATCCAAAAACTTTTCATGTGTGTGAAACTTTTCCTCTCTACTCCTCATGTAGTGTAATGCCCCCAATGTTTCCAGAGAATACTGCACCAGCCATTTGTACCAGAATTATGTGTTGATGATACATAGAACAACATATTTTGCTGCTATAGTCTGGCTTTTAATCAGCTGACCCTCTGTTGAAACCTGTAATCTCTCATTCAAATACCTGCAAGCTTTTTAGGCACAGATAAAATTCCTGGAAATGTTATCATTTACCCGGCTGTACCTGTTTAAAAATGACAATTCCCCAGTGCAGTTTAAAGCTTTCATTTCCTCTGCTCTCTGGGATATTCCTGTTGCAAGATACTAAGCGATATAAACATTATTGTCAGTATTTTAAGCATTTATGTAATACGTGAGGCCGGGACCAGTGACTGCCAAACCTGATGTTCAACAGAGTTCTTTTCTCTGAGAGCTTGAAGTGTAAGGACATTGTTAAAGGAGGCACAGGGAAAATGGGTAAACATTAAAAGACCTTAAAGGAATAGTACACCCAAAACATGATTAGCCTTCATTTTCTACTCACCCCCATGCTGAACAACACTCTGGAGTACTTTTTTGATATCTCAAATGCATCTGGAGATCTGGGAGGCTTCTTGCTGTCTGCTGACATTCAAATAATGGAGGTCTATGGTGACCGAGGCAGAAAGGTCCATAAAAGTCCACAAAAACGTGTCAATATTCCTCCATACTGCTCGTCCAATGTATTCCAAGTTTCCTGAGTGGGTAGCATCCAGAATTTACTCGAAACGAAGTCATTTAGAATGTTTTTAGAGCATAAACAGTAGTGTATAGGATTTCCTGAAAGCGCGCACCTGCGCGATCCCGACGCTACGGAAGCCGGCAGACCAAACCAGATGAAAGTGCGCATTCAGCTCGGCAAACAACTCATGCTCTTCCTCAACACTGAAGTCCTCAGACATTTTTCTTTCGTTGTTTCTTTCTTTGCACAGGTAAACAGCACATTTCTTCTTCTACGCTTGCATTATTGGCAGAGCAGACGCTGAATGCGCACTTTCATCTGGTTTGGTCTGCCGGCTTCCGTAGCCTCGTGATCGCGCATGTGCGCGCTTTCAGGAAATCCTATACACTACTGTTTATGCTCTAAAAACATTCTAAATGACTTCATTTCGAGTAAATTCTGGATGCTACCCACTCAGGACACTTGGAATACATTGGACGAGCAGTATGGAGGAATAATGACACGTTTTTTGTGGACTTTTATGGACCTTTCTGTCTCGGTCACCATAGACCTCCATTATTTGAATGTCAGCAGACAGCAAGAAGCCTCCCAGATCTCCAGATGCATTTGAGATATCAAAAAAGTACTCCAGAGTGTTGTTCAGCATGAGGGTGAGTAGAAAATGAAGGCTAATCATGTTTTGGGTGTACTATTCCTTTAAAGCAACATTCTGTAGCTTTTAGCCACTAGAGGCACTAGACTTGTAATTTACAGGTTTAACGACCCTGAAAACAGTTAGCTCCACTGCACTTTTGCAAAAAATAGTTTCCCTCTTTTGACTAGCAGATTGCTGAATCATGGAGAAAATTGATTAAATCCTACATTAAGGAACCAAAAATATGTCTACTCAGTCATGTGTCACATCTGATTTTTTGCCTCACATTAACTTTTAGCTCTTATGTAAAAATGCATAGACACAGAGGTTAGATATGCACCAAGTTCTGTATATTTGCCTGACAAATAATTTAATAAATCTCCAATTGAATTAATCCTTGGTTTCAAAATTAGAATATGTGGCTTTAAACTGTGAAGGCAGAGTTTGATTATGAGGGACTAATGTCACATAGTTTTATCTTTCTTCATGTTTAATGTTTCCTCTCTCTATTAACTAATAGAGTAACACTAGTGTTCTGAATGTCTTCCTTGTCTTCACTCCCTGAAAGGATGTCAACTAATGTGCATTTTTTACATTTTGATTACCCTTTTATCAGCTGCAAAGCAACATGATACAATATAAAATGACCAGGTTGCTGAGTAAATAACCTTCAATTTCAGATGTCTGAATTCACTTCTATCATTTCAATTCAGTTTATTTATATAGAGCCAATTCACAACACATGTCATCTCAAGGCACTTTACAGTCCACCAGATCATACAGTAAAATTGATTCAAAGTTTTCCATCTAAGGAAAACCAGTTTGCATCGACTCATTGACTCAAATGCAAACCCTCACACTAAGCATGGTTGTAGCGACAGTGGAGAGGAAAAACTCCTGTTTAACAGGAAGAAACCACCAGCTGAACCAGGCCGAGGCCCCGTCCACACGAAGTCAAAACGAACACGAAACGCTGATATTTTCCAAAACGTTTGCCGTAAAGACGGAGACGTAAAATAAATGTGAGCGTCCACACGAATGCATGAAAACGCTGCAAAATGTATGCCAGGCCTGTAAGTGGCGCTGTGGTGCCAAAGCAAAAATAAGCGACGAAATGTTGGGCATGCGCACTAATATTTATACATGGTTGCCCTGCGGGTCCATTTTCGTGGTTAAGTCAAATTCAGGTGCTGAACTATGTCGTCGATATTGCTCTGTTCTTCCTGGAGATATTCCAGAAGAAGAAGATTCTGTTGTAAGCCCGACAGCAGGGTGAGTAGCATTAGCAGCAACGGCGCCATTGTTGTTGAGATGTGTCGCGCATGCGTGTTTAGAGGCGACGCTATGACGCATGCGTGTAAAAAAAAATATGCGGTTAGAGCTTAAAGATGGAAACGCGAAAACGGCGTTTCGAAATCTTCCCACTCTGAAGGCTGAATAAAAAAAAGATCGTTTACAGACCCCCGAAACGCCGGCTTCATGTGGATGAGAGGCTGGTTTGGTGAAAAATTTGTGCGTTTAGGCCAGGGTTCGTCTTCGTGTGGACGGGGCCTCAGTGTGAGCGGCCATCTGCCGAGGCCGACTGGGGTTCAAGGAGACAGAAGCAGGGATACAAAAAGCAGCTTTAAAAGGCTTATTTTTCTGTAGAGGTCCTTTCTGAGAACTTAACAAAAAAAAAATACAAGAATTATATAGATAATGAAATGAAAACACAAAGATTGAACTCAATCGTACACCGAACATTAGAGATTAAAATACAAGTTTTAATTTTAGGACTTTTTCACTTATTGTCAATGATAATAAATGTATTAGTTTAAACAATAATTTTTTTATATCAGAAAATAATATTCCAAAAATGTTATGACTTTTATATTTTTCATTTTATTTTTATCAGTCCAGTCAGATTAGCAGCCTAAATATGTAGGTTTATACTTTCTTGAAATAAAAAATACAAGACAACGTGCCATTCTCTTGGATAAATGTGTGCTTGTTTATTTTATAAATCAGGAAAGAACAGCTTTTAAGCAAAACAGTCAATCATAGAAGCATAAAAGACAGTGACAAACATTTCTGGATGAAGATCCTATTTTATCTATCGCCACACATAGGGAGCAGGATGGTAATGTTCACTGGTGGATTGGCCTTGTGGGGTCACAAAGTCTCATTTAATAAAAATATCTCAAGATTTTTTTCAATTTCTTTTTATTGTGAGTGTTTTTACCATTACACGGTACTGAAAACTTTCATTAAAAAAAAATTCTGACAATTTCGATTAAACTAAATGTGAAGGTTTAAGTAATTGGAGGCCAAAAGGGTCCCTTCATTCACTGAAGTGTGTGTAACTCTTAATATGAACCAGGAGGGCGGGGGTGTCCTGCTTCCTGCCCCAATGAAGAAGGCGGACCCATTAGCAAAAGCTACTGTGACACCTTTGATGTCTTCATATAAGCAGCCTGCAGAGGCGGAGGAGTGAAGACCAGACAGCAGACCTGATGGGGGATCCAGATGGATCAACAAGAGGTTTTTATCCAAACAAGGCAGAAAGAGGCTTCAACATTAAAAAGAAATTCTCACCTTTTCCTCCATTCAGGATATGAGAGCCAGGGAGCAGTAAAAAAAAAAAAACAAGAGAAGAAGATGAGTGATTTCTGTTTAAGTGAGGTCAGGAGGAAGAGTTAGACCACAGATCCGTTTCCACCCTCTCATTCTGTTTATTGAGCTGTAATCATGAGTAATACCCCCCATATGTAAGACGTTACCGGATTTCCTTCGGAGAACAGTGAGCTGGGAGCCTGCGATCACTCAAGTCTCTGTGTTGAACTTAAGCAAACACACGTCTGCAGGAACATCCTGGGTACATCACGCTGGAGAGTGGCCACGTGTGGGGAGCAACACATGCATATGGGAGAGTGACAGACTAACAACACATATTTCTAATGAATAATTAAATATTAATCATGCAGAGGCAACATCAGACTCTCATAATCTGGTGCAAATTAAGATGTAAGTACATGTGGGGAAAAAAAGCTACAATATGTTGGATTCATGAAGCATTTAGATGAGGGGAGCCCGACCTAATGTCTCCTTTTTTTTCTCCTGCTCTTTAATCATTGAATTAAAGAAACGAGCACTTGGCTAAACAAAGCGGTTTTGACAAATGTGTTTTATTTTAATCCACAAAAAGCTTATACTTTCCTAAAACAATTAATCTGTGTTGATTTAAAGACGCCTCTCTTTTTCTTCTGATTCTATCCTTCTACAATGCCATTTCCAATGGGTTCTGACCCCTTGGACATTTTCACCATTGCAGCCATTAACATCAGTACAGTTTAATGCAAGCCTATTAGCGTGGGGTCTGTCTCCATTCAAAGGAACCGAGCATTAGTGTGCATGAAATGAAACAAATCAGTCTCATTAATTAACTAATTTGTTACTTTCTCAGTTGAGCTAAAATCAGTGCAAACTGCTTAAACATTTTAGCGAACTGATTCTAGCAATTAGATTCCCTCAAAAGAACTTCCATTCTCATCACTGAATTTTATCTACAAAACCAAGGGAGAGTCTAGTCTGTGATTTGGAAGTAAAAGCTGCAGCTGTAAGCCTTCTGGATGGCCTCCAACAGCTCTCCATATTTACAGACAGATGATTTTGCCCATTTTTTACTGTGATGGAACTCAAACTCAACAGACTGGATGGTGGGCATCTGTGAACATAACACTGTATTTAGTCCCATCCGTCTCCCCATCAAATATTACCAACCCCCCCACAGGAATGAAGCATCCCCACACAGTATGAAGCAGTGCAAACATGCTCCACAGTGGGCTTGGTGTGTTCAGCAGCTTCATTTTCTGCCACCCACAGTGTTTAATTCATAGACCAAAAAGTTCAGTGTTGGTCTTATCTGACCAGAGCGCCTTCATCCTCTGTGTCAACTGTTCCTTCTTCGTGGCTTATGACAAACTGTGGAGGGGAAAACATCCACAGTTATGGAACCCCTAACTACACTCTATTAAAAGTTCTCACTGGTTATTCTAAACCAATTTGAATAAACCTGATATATACAGACAAAGAATCAAACAATAAAATTTTTATTTTTACTGTAATCTAATGAGAGATGCTTGCTGTTTTATAAACATGTTGAATAAATACAATCTTTTCAGAGTCTGTTTTTATTTTTAAATAGTTTTGGGTATCTTTAACTTCTGTGTGTTTTAGACCTTCATGAGCAAACATAAAGACGATCAAGTAAGCAAAAAAGAGATTACAGTGCATCTCTACAGACAACATTCATAGGTCAATAATTTTTTTTAATATAAATTAGTGCAAATTAATTTATAATTTAATTGCCTTGCAGTTGAAAATAAATTATTTCACAAAAAGATGTAAAAGGGAATCTCTGTGGCTCCTCCAGAGTTACAATGGACTCCTTGGCTGCTCCTCTGATTATTGCTCTAAATGCTAATCCTGTAAGTTTTGGAGGGTAGTCTTGGTGTTGTGGATGTACAGACTACTGTTCTCATTTAGCAATAATATGTTGTATGAAGCTCTGTGAGATCCTGAGCAGCTTTAATTATTAGTTGTTGTTTTTTTAGCATAACTCTATTTTAGGCTTCTTTTCAACTTTCTATCTGGCCTGTCTGTTGGGGGCCTTGGTCTTCATGATTATGTTTTCTCTAATGTTCTCTGACAAATCTCTGAGACCTTCACAAAACAACTGGATTTACTGAAGTCCAATTACACATGAGAAGAATCAACTCCTTAAGGCAAGTTGGTTTTAACTGATTTTATTTGGGGGTAACTGATTAGGGCGGCACACTTTTAGATTGTTACCCTTAAAAATGTTCAAACCTTAATTCTTCTTCATTAAGAAATATAAACATATTTTGTGTCTTCAAAATAAAGAACTAAGAAAAGAAAAAAATTGCACAAGTGATTTTTTTCAGAGCATAAAATAAGTGGACATGCTGTGGGTGATATATAAAGATGTTTTGATGTTCATATGTGTTTGCATTAGGGGTGTAAATAATAATCGTTTTGTATCGATGCATCGATCCAAAAGCCGACGATCCGATGCATCGACACGTCCGCAAGATAATCGATTCATGTTTGTTTTTTCCTCCGGTCTATTTTTATCCATTTGCTCCTGGGCGTAATTCTCCCTTCCGCGCTGCGGTGCCGCTAAACCTATTTTGCCCTCCTACCGCGCTTCCTGGTTATACTCTTACAGCAGTTTGTTGCAGCAAGCTTGACACAGACATTTTTAAATTATGCTCAGTATTGAAGCGTGGTCTGTGCTACACGCTGTGGGTCTAGATACGGCCGAGGCGATGAGGAAGTGGGGGCGAGTTTAGTCCGACGACGGAGGGACAATGGGGCAAAAAGAGCAGAGATTCAGCTGGAAAAAGGGTCCCAGCGGTCTCGCGCACCTCGCTCTTCTAGCGGGTCGAACTTCACGAGTTGTTTTCCGCAATTTCGGTCATAAAAACAAAACAAGCCCGCCTCCTGTCTGGTGCACTGTTTGCAATCAGCTACAAGCTGGGAGAGGTGCAGCGTCTCTCAAGGGGGCGGTGACGTCGACACTGGAGCCTTCTTCTTCTTCTTTTATTTAATGGCGGTTGGCAAACAACTTATAGGTGCATTACCGCCACCTTCCAGAATGGAGTATGGACCAGACAAATTATTATATTCTCCCTAAAATACCCGTTCTTCTTAGAAAATTAAAAATACTACCAAAAACTACATCCCCAGATGACCTTTGAAACTATTTTCTTATATCTAGTTTATTTTTATTCCTGTCTAACTCTCTAGGCAACATCTCTCTTTCCTGAGTATATTTATTACATTCTAAAAAAATATGTTGGACAGTTTCTCTGGAGCCGAGGTATTGCATTGAACTCATAACACTGATATTGTGCAGTATTTTTGCAGTATTTTTTGATGCAACTTTTCTACTTCTGTTATTTGCTGTTGTTTCTAAAGAAAATGCATAATGATATTACAGCTTTCATTGATTTATTTCAAACTTGAAACTTTGTTTAGCCTGTAAGGTGTAAAAAATCGTTGGTTCAGGAAATCGATACTGAATCGAATCGCCATGATGGATGTGATTTACACCCCTAGTTTGCATGTGCACAGAATCACAGAATGTGCACTTCACTTTTCATCCTCTGGCATCGGACCAATGCCTCATTTGTTGCAACAATTATGCTTTTGTTCATTATTTTGCACCAATCTTTAAGACAACAGCCTTGCACCTGGTAAATGCTTACATTACCATTGTTTTGTGCTGTTTGGTCATTAAAATATGATCTGCATGTTGATGAAGGCAAACACATAAACGCAGGTTTGCGAAAACTATTAATTAACATGAATCATTTTGAACCTTTTTTAATGCTCTGCTGTGCGCATGTACAAACATGTTGCCACTTGTTTTAAGAAGCACAATAATTCTTAAGATTGGGCTCTTTAGACATTAAAGTTTCTAAAGAAAAAAGTTAAAGGGCCATGAATAATGAATTACTATAAAATATTATTAAATATTGAATTAATTCATATTAAATAGTTCTGTCTGGTTTTATTTTTGTTGTGTTTTTTAATTGTACAGTGACCTTAAGTCTTTATTGGTCTGATGCTGATGGTGAATATTCATATTTTTATTAGTAGCAGTAGTAATAGTAGTAGCTGTATAAGAGAAACTATTCTTAAAAGCAAAATTCAGCTCTGCGTGCAAATGAAAATATACTTATTTTCTCCGACAAAGCCTTAAACAGTGAATGAGAAAACTACATCTACGTATATATACATATATGAATTAGAAGAGCATAAAAATGACAAATATACCAAGGTGAAATACTTTAAGAGAAGTTTCAGAGGTTCACTGTAATCTAAGGCTGAGATGGAAAACCAGGAAGTGAAGCTTTGGGCTGTGAAATCCAAACAGTAAAATGTCAGAGGCCGAAGATCACCTCCAGGCAGCGTGTCTCTATCTTGGTCCTGTAGATCTCTAACCTGCATGCTTTAGATGTTTTCCTGCTCCTGCACACCTGACTTAAATAAAACCGTCATTATAAAGTTTATGCATAGAGTGATGACGAGCTGTGAGCTTAAATATTTAATAAAACCAAATGAGCAGATGGAGCAGCTAAGAAGTTTGAGTGGGCACACTCAATTTAAGGAATTTTCATTTACCGTATTTTCACGACTATAAGGCGCACTTAAACGTCTTTTTTTTTCCTCAAAATGTGCGGTGCGCCCTATGGTGCGGTGCGCCTTATGTGTGTTGTAACTGCGACTTTTGAGACCACCTCATTGAGGAGATGATGAAAGAGTGGCTGAATGTAAGGAGACCAGGTGTTTTTTTTCCACCCCTCACCATCGCTGTTAATATGTAACTCCATGCGTGCCCATCTCACAGCTGATGTGAAAAACATGGGGAAACAAATTAACGCTGCTCGACATCGGTGTGAACCGGACGCAGCAGGTGCAGCAGAAGCAGCGAGTTTACATGCAAAGTCAATGGTTGACGCGCATATAGGTGCAGCAAAAGGTCCCGCAGCGCATTTTGGTGCAGCACGTCGGGAGCGTTTAAGCATCTGAAGCGCCGCGCTTCTGCTGCTCGAGATGGAAAAATTGAAGTTTTGCTGCTGGACGCGCCGCATCAACCAATCAGAGAAGCTGATCTGGGAGCTGCCAGCGAGACAGACAGCGCTCTGATGACATATGATATTAACGCAAATGGAAAAGGCTGGATGGATGCGTGGCTGAGGCAGGTGTATGTGAGAAGACTAGGTGGTTTTTTCCACGCATCACCATCGCTGCGTGCCCATCTCACAGCCGATGTGAAAAAAAGGTGAATCAAATGAACGCTGTGCTCGCCGTTATCCCGGGGGTCTGACAAAGGAGCTTCAACCGCTCGACATCGGTGTGAAGCAGCCGTTCGAAGTAAGGCTGCGAGCGGCGTGGGAGCGATGGATGACCGACGGAGACCACAGTTTCAGGATAAGAAGGCAGCGCCGGGCAGATTACGCCACAGTTTGCGGATGGATTGTAGATGCTTGGACTAAAGTGTCTGCTGGCTCTGTTGTTCAAGCTTTCGCAAAAGCCGGCATTATTTCTGAGGAGCTGCGCTGCACGGAAAGTGACTCTGACAGCGCAGATGGGGAAACTGGCATGTCTGATTTAGCGCAGCTGTTTTATTCAGAAACAGAGGATGATGACTTTGATGGGTTTGATTAATACTTTGTAATAAATACATGAATAAAGCACAATCATACTCAGTTTTGCTCCCGCTGTATTTTTCTCCCTGAAAACTTAATTCAACAGCATCCCCGGCGCGTCTCCTCCTCTTCATCGCGGTGGCTGGCAGGTGTTTTTTCATCTAAATAATCTAAATCTTGCAGCTATATTTGCTGTGATCAGTGGGAATAAAGTAGTTTTAATATGTTTTTAAGTGAGAAAGTCCACCTGAAAACTTAATAATTGCAGTCAGTTCATCCAGATTATCTATTTCTGTCGGAGGCGCTCAGACCCCCACATACCAGCGGTGCGCTGACAGCAGAAATCTCTTCATCAGCAGCCTCTAGGCTGGGCAGCCTGGGGTTCACCGCGGCTGCTGGCAGGTGTTTTTCATCTAAATAATTTTAGCTGCAGGCACCAGGATACCGGCAATAAAAGCGAACATATTCTGTCGGCAGGTTTCAGGATTTTAAGTTAATTTAGGAGTGACCACAGCGCTGTGTCATCTGCAATGTCTCTGTCTCACGGCCAGCTGCCAGGTTTGATTAATACTTTGTAATAAATACATGAATAAAGCACAGTCATACTCAGTTTTGTCCCCGCTGTATTTTTAAATACGCAGTAGAGGTATTTAAAGGTAGTAGAGGACTTGTACCTGTATATAAAAAACGCGCCCTATAGTCCGGTGCGCCTTATGTGTGTGTTAAATACAGAAATGGGACACATAACTGAGAGTGCGCCTTTTAGTCCGGTGCGCCTTATGGTCGTGAAAATACGGTAATAGGTCCCTCTTTTTTATTCCTGGGGAACAGGCCTATCTAGTCTATGGGGAAAGCTCAGGTACCACTATAGCTTACAAAGGAGCAACAGGGATGGGAAAATCTATACATCTACAGAGTCTGTTGAAAACCAAACTGACCCATCCAATCTGTGATCCATTTGCAGGTTTGAGATTCTTTTTGGCGAACTAACCCTACAACAATTATACCACTTTCAAAACAAAATACTCCTGGATTCACAATTATGGCAGGTTAAGGTCATCTCCATGTTCTTTTTTTAGCAGTAGCTTACCTTAACTCTTCTTTGGTAGCTCTAATAACAACTTGAGCTTGTCATTGTTGGCTCTGGTGTCTCTCTTGTTCTTGTCAGTACTTCACAAATGGTTTAATTTTCTTGCAAATAATCCGTAGTGATATCATGGTCATTAAAGCAGTTATCAGTAAGTTCCTTGCAGAAAGAAGCATGATTTGCTCTAATTTCATTTTGTTTTAAATTCCTGCTTTTAATAAATATTTTAGAAAACAGAGTGGGCACCAGGAGATGACATGGCACCACATATCATCATTAACAGTTGAAAACTTCACACTGTACATCTATGCATCTAATCCCGTCCTCCAAACTCTGAGTTCTTTATTTTCTTTCATCAAAAAAATTTAATTTTGACCATTGAGAAATAGACCAGTTCATTTTCTCCATTATTCAGTTAAGACACCTACTGCTTGTGGCTCCGGCAGTAGCTTCGCATAAGCAAAGTACCAGTTTTACCTTATGTCCTGCAGACACCTTTGTGTTTACATAGTCATTTTACTGTAATCTTACTTCATCTGCAGGGCCCAAACATGAACGGGGGGGTGATGTTGACCCACCAATGCTACGCAAAGTATGAGCTGTAAGGAGTGACTGTTTAATGACTAAGAGGGACAGCTGCAAGAGGAGTTAAAGGGTCAGTCATTGGATAATCCTTCTCTGTCTGTCTTATCTTAGAGATATGAAGATCAAGAAAAAAAGCCATGAGATAATAAGGTGCGGAGGACAATGCAAAACAACTCTTCTGGTATTTAAAACATAGTAAACATGTTTTCTGCATACGGCACAGGCAAATGCCCCAACCTTTAGGACTACACCCTTCCTGCATAGTCTTAAAGCACACATGGCCTGTGAGGTCAGACGATCCACTTGCATGAAGTTGCTGCGTTTCCATACAAATGTGTTTGTGTGAGCAAAATATTTAAAAGTCAAAAAAAATTTTGGAGCAAATTAAGAAAAGCCTAATGTCTTCAGAAGTTTATGTCATGCTTGGCTGTACGAATGGGAAGTAGTGTTAGAAAATATCACAGATCAGTGATGGACTGAGGTTTTAAGAAATGTGTTGTAATCAGGCAAGAAGAAAAAGATGATCAGTCAGTGAGGTATGCTATGTAAGAACTTACTCGAAAAACATGTTATTCGAAAAAGTCAAAAACTGCCTCCAGCGAGCCTAAATTTTCTTTAGCGAATTTTGGTAAGTTTATTCAAATTTTGCTCTCTCCATCCAGCTTCTTTAAAGTGAAACTTAAAAATTTGGAAAAAAGGGGTTGATGGAAAAACGTTTGAAACAATCCCCAAACCCTTAATTAGGCTACACTTCATATGCTGGTAAAGGTTGCAATTATTTCCATTGGATGTGCAGCCTCTTCTAGAACACTTTGCCAGTGACTTGCTTTAAAATAGCCCTCTGTAAATCAGTTTCTCTAAAGCTAACTTATTTTTTCGCTTGCCTCTCTTGGAAGGCTGCCATTCACAGATTAATAGACTTCAAATTAAGGGTCACCTCATTGATCATTTAGGCAGTAACTAAACAATTCTGCATAAGAAAATACAACTGAATTTCATCTTTTCATTTAATGTAAGCTTTAATAATTACATTTAAAAGAAAATATTTTAAATATATTGCTTTGTGATAAATATTAATGAGTTTATCTCATTTAATGTAATTACTGAAATAAAGATTTTTCATTATTTTAGTTTGTTTACATGCACCTTTATATGGTAGTATATAGTAGTATATCTTTACCCCTTATGCTAACATTATACAGGACAGGGTTATTGTGAGATGCTAACAAAATATACAAATACACTTTTAATCTATAAGACCAATAGATTTTCCAGCAAGGTAACCCTGACTTTTTTTCAGCAATCCCCTGAAAAAGTTATAATAATCCACAAGCAGCGGGATAAATGCAAGAGCTAATGATGAGGGAATACTCTGCATCTGTTTGAGGTTATCTATGCCGGGCCGATAGTTTCATCTGTGGCATCTATCCCACATACTGTACTTCAAAGAGGGACGTGATGGTGCCCACACATAGGCAGTCGGCCAGCAAAACAAATAATTAACAAAGTCAGTGAGATTAATTAAAGCAGCAGGGTTCAGGCAGGGTTCAGCCTTCTGTGTGTGGGACGGAGAGGGAAAAGAGAGGGGGGGTCTGAACAGGAGTCCCCTGCTGGATGTGATTAGTAGACCAAAGAAGAAAGGGAGAGGAGGCGAGGGAAAACAGTCACTGATATCCGTCTTCATGTAAACAGCTGGCTCCCATATTGGTGTGTGGCTTGATAGACAGAAGAGAAACCTGCATTAATTAACTTCCATTGAGTTTTACAGTAAGAAGTGCAGCTGTTTTAATTTTGTTTAGGGTGAAGAGAATCGTTTCTAGTTTGCACCTGTCTTAAACAGAGTTTATTATTAATTTATTATTAAAAAAAATAATAATTCAAACAAAAATCACCTACTAGAGAGATTTAAACTTCCTGCAGCTACACTTACCGGTACCTGCTTACCAATTCAAGACAGAGTTTTTAGATTAATTTTGCCTTGTTAGATGAGCATTGTATTTCTGCAACTGCAACAGGTTTATTACTCTCTACTTTCTTTTTCCTGATTTCTATCCATCATTTATTCAATTATGTATTGTTTGTGCTGCCTTAAGAGTGGCTATTTTTTATTCTGTCATGCTTTTCCACACAATGACAATAAGAGGAATTTTCATTCAGATTCAGAGCACTGAGCAAATGTAAATATTAGTCAAAGACAACTTAACTAACACAAAATATTTATTCAAAATGTATGTTTTTAATATAATTTAGGCCTGCATGGTACTGTGTGAAATAGTGATAACCCTAAACCTAATGGTTGGTTGTTCCAACTTTAGCTGCACCAACTGCAATCAAGCCTTGCAATAACTGAGTATTTTTTAGAACACTGTGGAGAAGTTTTGACGCATTCATGATCATAGGATTGTTTTAATCCACACTGGAGGATTTCTTAGCATTAGAAGCTTTTAAGAGTCACATATGGCATCTCATTGGATTATGGCTTTGACTAGGCCACTCCGAAGTATAACATTTTTTGTTCTTAATCCATTCCGTGATAGATTTACTCCCTCAGAACTTCTCGATAACTGATGGGATTTCACTGTTCAGTGTTATTTGAAACTAAATTAATTTAAACAAAGTTAAAAAATATCTAAAGGTTTCAAATTGTGCTGAAAAGAAGTATGATTATTATTTTACCATTGATATCCATCCAAAGCATTGACTATAAAGGTTTACAACTAAGCTGCTCCTCATGCTTATTCATTTGAAGCCAGAGTTCATAAATGTATATAGTATATTCTACTTTTATATTGTATATAACTATAGATCCTGTATTCTGTATATATATATATATATATATATATATATATATATATATATATATATATATATATATATATATATATATATATATATATATATATATATATATATATATATATATATATATATATATATATATACAATTTGTCTGCACCATCTACACTAGGTCAAATTTCCTATAAGTGCAAACCTTGGTTATAAACCCAATTCTTATTCATAACTCTTTGTGGTCCTGACAAACGCATACGTAGACATTTTATATATGTACATGTACATTTTTTGTTTGTTTGTTTCAGCAGCATATTCTGCTTGTTTGAGCCAAGCTTTAAGCAAAGCCTTTGTGTGAACAATCACGATGAAAAGGTTCAGAGCTTTTCCTGTTATGGGACTCTCCTCCCTACCCTCTCTCCTCTGGCTCTCTTTCAGCACCACGTTTTGGCAGCAGATCTCCCCATGCATCACAAAGCCTGAGCTTGCAGTTGTCCTATTGTGTTGCAAACATTGCAGGTAATCATTAACGTAAACATGCAACAATGGGAGCTGCAGCGCCCGGACAGTGTGGGAGTGGATGCATGGCCCAGAGGTCAGGATGCAGAGACACTGCTCTGACCCGGAGCCTTAAGTAAGACGTCAAGTGGAATTTAAGGAATATCTCTAAATGTTTTCTCCAGACATTTTGTTGTAACTGTATTTAATATTTTCTTGTACTTTAGCGAGTTTTTAAGATTAGTTACATGCAAATTAAACAGATGGGTAAAACAGTACCATCATACCACTCTTATTTTACTTATAAACTAGTTCATTTACTACAATGACTCAGTAGATAAGTGTTACACATTGTACTGACTAATTATACAGAGCATTATGTCTTCAAGACCTTGTTTATGTAAATCAGCATGGCATAGCCCTATATTTATCAATCAGACCTATTAAAAAATGTTTTGATGCAGAACTGTTAAATTATTATAAAGCAGGTTTAATTCCTGCCTAAGTCTAGTTATTTTCACAATTTGCTTTCGATGTGACAACAAAAATTTCTCAAAGGACAACAATTCTCTATTTGTTTACATGACTATGGTTGTTTTTAAGCGTTATCCTCCAGTCACCAATATATATCAATCCCTAGACAAACACATCTCTTTATACACTGCATAGGCGTAAAAAGATTAGCCAGGGCTCAAACACCTTCAGAAGAGCAAACAACTACAGATTCAGACCTCATAAAATAAAAAATATGAAACTTAATAAGAAAAATAAAGACTTCAGAGCAGCTCTAAAAAAATTTGACAGTTCGATGTGTTTATTATTTGTCAAACCAATCAAAAATGACCATTCGACAATGTGTTGGCCTTTGGGATAAAGTAAGTATGGGTCAGCCTTTAGTGTGGGTGCAGAAACAAAATTGAAAGAAAACTTTTTAGGCTTAACTTGCTAATTTTGTAAATGAGCCTCTTTCAATGTGTCAGAAATCTGAATCTAAAAGGGATCTGATGTATCTCTGAGGTGTCCTTGCTGTGAACCGGCCTAATGAGCCACCAGCCACACCTCACCCATTCATCCTGACCTTAAATCCACCTCACTTTCCCTCCAACCTAACTTCTCCAAGATGATTAGCATTCGCCCCAACCAGAACCCTCCCCCAATTCCTCCACTATCTGTTATCAGCTGTCAGGCACCAGCCAGCCCCGGTATTCTCCATTAACATCAGTATGCAGTGGGCTATCAGTGATATCTGGACCCGGGGGCACCAGGAGGGATCGGCCCTATCACTGATGTCATCAGATAAAAAGGTGAGAGGGAGACTCTGATCCTGGACGAGGTGGTGTGGGGGGGATTTAAGCTTAACTTTTCAGGCAAAGTTTTATTTTGAATTGTCCTCACCTACTAAATGTGATGTTGAAGATTCCCCAGACAGCTGTAAAATAATAACACTGAACAGGATTTAAATGAAGGCTGGTAGCTGTGCTCATCAAGATGTACTAGAGAATGTTTAAAGTTAAGAGTAAATTCACAACAACACTATTTAAAAATGAATAAAGACATTTAACTGTAAGCAAGTTTTTACTAATAAAAATTTTTAAGCCAGAACTTCCAGGCAGAGGTTATATTTAGGTATGTTAATGTAGAGCTACATCAATAGTGTGAAGCAGTGAATTCCAAACCTAGTCATTTTTTATGTTTTTTACCTTAACACACCTGATTTAGCTGACTGCAGTTCTCCAAAAATCTTTCAGTCAGTAATCAACTGAGGTGTGCTGAAAAATAGCACAGATGGTAGGACCATTGCATTGTAGCAAGCAGCAAGATCATGGGATCAAATCCTGGCCTGGGCTCTTTCTGCACTGATTTTGCATGCTACCCTAAATTGCCTTTACTGTGTGGTACAGCAGACTCCAACTGCAACCTTGAGATCCATACACAGCTGAAACAAATGACTGATTGTCTGATCGCCATGCCAATAGATTTGGTAAAGTGCCTGGTGATGAGCCACTTTTTTGATTCTGGTTGGCTGGAGTAAGGATGTGCCTAAAAGTTGCAGGGTAGTAGATCTCAAGGCCAGGAGTTGGAGAGCACTGGTGTAGTGTGCCCATGCATGTTTGTCCTTAATGTTTCTGTGTTGCCTTAAATAGTCTGGCAACCTCCTTTCCAGTGATTACTACAAAAAGGCGCCCACAACCTGCTAGAATTAGTATAGATGAAGGATGGACCTGGGAAACTAAAACAGTGGTCTTCAAATGTATTCCTGAGACCGACTTTCCTGCACCTTTGAGATGTGTCTTTGCTTGAAATGCTTGCATTCCCTCTTCAGCAGTCATCAAAGGCCTGTTAATCAGCTGAATCTGGAGTGTGAAGACAGAGAAACACCTGCAGCACAGTGGGTACTGAGGACCCAGTATGAAAACAATCTGGTCTCATCTCGTTGGGTTGTCTTCCACTTATCTGGGACCGGGATGCAGAGGCACCAGTCCCACAGAGACTCCCAGACTTCCCTCTCCCCTGACACCTCCTCCAGCAGACCTGGGGGAAGCCGGGGAGCTTCCAGGCCAGCGTGTACAAAGTCGTACTCTCATCCTCCCAGTGAGACTTGATGAGGAACACGTCCCTAGGGAGGTGTTGATCGAAAAAGATGTCCTAGCCACCTCAGGTGACTCCTCTCAATGTGGTTTCTGAGCCTCTCCTCATTCTATTTCTGAGGGAGTCTCAGTCACTTTATTAAAAATGTTTTTTCAAACCGGTTGCAGGACAAACATACAAGACAGTGAGCCTTGATGGCCAGCTTTGAAAAACACAAGGTTAAAGGTCACTAGTTTGAGATTTCTGCTTTACGGTGATAAAATGATATTCTGTCCTGCTGTACCAAACTGTTTAAAGGAAGGTTGTTGTAATTAACCTGTGAATGTATACAGGAAGCTGATCAGCAACTGACCAATCATCAACCACGTTACTTCGTGCTTAGAGGTTAGAACAGAGCATATTTTACTCTAAAAACTGAAGAGGAGTCTGGAATAATGTAACATGATGAATGCAGGCTTCTGATTCATGTTTTCCTTCATTTGCTATATTCATTCATCAACTGCTGTATGTTCAAGAGGCATCGGATAGATCTTCACCCACAGCCATCATGATGTTGTGTCCTATATTCCTCCTCTGTCTGACGAAAATGCAGGCTGCTGTTTTTGCAATGGAATAACATCACTGACTTAATATAGAAAATAATTTTAGCTTTAGACTAAATGCCTGCAGGTAACTTGGTGGTTCCTATAGTTATTGGAGCTTTGTTTACACTGATTTGGTCGGAGAGATGTTACAGTTGGTGTGGAAGAATAGCTGCAAACTGTTTTATATGCATATGAACCAAGACTGCAAGTTTAAACCTAATTGAGTAAAAACGAAAACACTCTGTCATTTTAAAATTCTGCTGCTTTAATTTATTTCAATACCGATTTATTTCCTTGAAATATGATAAGGTAGCATTTTTATAAAATATAATCTAATTTCTTTTTTAAACATCTTCTTCAATTGCTAATAAATCATCTTAATTCCTTAAAACCAGGTCTATTTGCTTTAAGCTCCTGTGTCAGGGGTGTGTCAACGGCCCTAATTATAGGAATGTGTCTGTATGTGAGGCCATTGAGTTGGTTGCAGTCCCACCTGGGCCATTAGCATAACAACAAGGTGCAATAACATTAACACTGCGGTGCCCTCCCAAAACACATGTATCTAATCACCGAACACTCAAGTTTGCGTAACTGACCCTGGTTGAGAGGAAACGTCTTTAAATCGATCCTGTAGAATCTGAGCTCCCTTGCTGTCGCTCACAAAAATAACTTCACCAAAGACATCATTAGATTCCTCTTCTTGATTTATATTCTGCCAACCAGCTTTTATGAACACAGTTTCCCGTGTGAGCTTGTGTAAGCTTATACATGTTCTAAAACAAATAAAATGCATGCATCCACACACTGACTCATGAAACAAACCAACCAGGGCTGGCCCAGCAGGGGAACCATGCAGCGCTAGCTGGCATTAGCACAACTCTTATCTGCTTTATGACTTCCACTTGGACTCAGTTATTTGTGTACTTTGACTTTTGCTGTTAAGATCAGTCTGGCCTGGGGTGAGGTGACAAAGGTCGAACCTGGAGTTTATTTTGCTGCATGATTTTTAGTGGAAACTCATACCTGGACCATGTTAGAGATTTCATCCACACATTACACAAGACAGAACATGCGGCTTCCTTCTTCCTTATTGTCTTATTCTGTGTTTCTAACTCTCAGAGCTTTTTTCATTCAACATGGTGTCTTGTTTGGGTGAATCAGCTTGACCTGACCAGGACCTGCTCCAGCCTTTCATCTTCATATCTCCATCCCATGGAAGCAAAACTCTCTCATTCATTTGGCAGATTTTGACTGCACTCAATGTTAATCTGTGCAAAAGTCAGGCAAATAACTAACCATCATCTGGCATTCTTGTAATTTGCATATAAAATGTATATATATCATCACACATACTTCTATGCATTGGGTTTTATTTATTGATAGGTGAACAAAGAATATTGTATAATCGGAAAATGGAAGAAAAAGATGCTAATTTGTCTCACATAACATTATAAAAGCAGACCTTGTATTATAACAAAGCACTAATGTGTGAATCAAACTCGTTGGTCAAGGCCTCACAGACCAGAGAACAAACGGCATCATGAAGATCAAGGGGCAGCAGGCAGGTCAGGAAAGAAGATTTAATAAGTTAAACTTATAAAACAACACATCAAGCTTTGAAGAACTCTGGAAGGAGGGTTAACTTGTCATCTGCAAATAGAAAACTGCAGTCCCTGCCATCTACTCCATGTTTCTAACAAGATTATTAATCTAAGTGGCAGCCCACAGGCCCTTGGTAACACTGGAGTAGCAGTAGAGAGCTCCAGCTAAGGAGGGAGAATCGGTATACAGGAAATCTGATTTATATGTGCTTCAGAAATCTGGACTTCATGGAGGAATTGGTGGAAGAAAGCAGTTATTGATAAAAGTCCTAAGAAGTCTGGTATTTAGGTTGCCCAAAGCTATGGTGATGACATGACAAATAAAAGGAGGCTCTGGTCCAGAGGAGCAAAAGTGAACTTAAATGCAGACTTTTTGGGGAATATAAACTACTAACATAACCCTAAAAACACCACCCCACAGTTAAACATGGTGGTGGGAGCGTCATGATGTGGGGAAGCTTTTCTCTAGAGATCTACCCCATAAGGACATGCAGCTATGAATCACAGCATAACTTTTATAGAAAGCACAGCCCACCTTTTATATTTATTTTTAACCAACTATCTAACTCATTTACTTTTTTGTTGTAAATTCTCCAGAAAACAGTGAGAGGAAGGGAAAGCTATAAGAGGAAGAGTCTTTATCCGCAATGTTTCTTAGCTTAATCTGCCAAAGTGGGGCGTTAAAATACTTTCATCTTCCATGTTGAAATGCTAATTATTTTCAGTGAAATTTACCCAGAGCTTTGAAATGAGGGGAGGCATTAAGGCTCAGCTTGTTAAGATGATAAAAAAAAGGGATTTATCGGATTTATCTTGATTCTTTACCGCAGTAACAGGATTACTCAGCTTTGTTCTTTCCTTAATGCAATTAAAACATAGTGACAATTTACATGGGGGGATTAGG
The DNA here is from genome assembly GCF_016077235.1 of Cyprinodon tularosa. Lineage (NCBI taxonomy): Eukaryota > Metazoa > Chordata > Actinopteri > Cyprinodontiformes > Cyprinodontidae > Cyprinodon > Cyprinodon tularosa. Next base: position 714,799 of record NW_024038987.1, on the reverse strand, counting down.
CTTTCCCGTTAATTGAATGCGAGCTCTAAAGAGCAATTAAAGCGCTATAAATTATATTACTTTATAATGAACTCCTTCCACTGAGTGATTTATGATATTAATTTGGACTTTTTTGTTGGTTTGTTTTTTGTTTGTTTTTTTGTTTGGGGGTAATGAAGTAAGATTTGAAACCTCTTTGGATAACTGCTGATTTCTTCATCGCGCTGTGGAGAAGGAGAGGGGGAGAGGGTCTGACTGTGCCATCTCCTCGCAGCGGAGGGATGGGAGCATTTTCTATGCGCTGTGGTATAAGGGGTGGGGGGTAGCAGGGGTATACCTCTCCCCCTCCCGTCTCCCCCCTCTCTCTCCCTCCCTCCTCCTGCTGCTCTCCCGGCCTCTCTCAGACCATTGTTGTGATTGCAGTCCGGAAAACGGCGGAGTGTTGTTGCAGGTCTGGTGCGCGGAGGACGCAGCCGTTCGCCTCTTTTTCTGCACCTTAAAGAGCTGACTGTCTAGAAAAGGCTTCAGATCCGCGGCTCAGACGCAGAGCATCTATGTTGTTCCAGGAGATCCTTATTCAGAAGCGGAGAGCTCCCAGAAGCGCTGCGTAAAGGCGCATTTAGGACGGTACAGTGGAACCAAAGGGACACGTTTTCTCTCCAATTAATCTACAATTTTCACCAGTTTGGATGATATTTTAAGAAAGTTTTTTTTTTTTCATATTTTTAAGTATTCTTGCAAAACAAACGTTCTTTGAATTCTTTATGGATTTGTAAGCTGCGCGACAAGCCGCGGACTTTGCCCCCGGGGATAACAGCTCCTTCCCCCGGTCACCAGCTCCGGAGCAGCTGCTGTTCATGGTCCTGGAGCTTTTTCCCCTCGATTCTACCACTTTGATTTGATCTGGAGCCACACAACCTACTCACGGACTCCCTTTATGGAAGGATAGTGCATATTTTCAATGAACATTTCAATTTTCCCAGGAGCGGAACGGGACACGGAGTGATTTATTCCCCCCTCTGGTGCCAGTCCTCTCTGTAGGAACAAACCGGGAGAAGAGGTGGGTTAAAAGAGCATTCTGGACCTAGACTCACCTGTCTGTTAATTTAAATAATTTATTTATTTAAAAAAAAAAAAACAAAACAATGATTGAACAATACATTTTCTAGGATGTTTGATTATTTCTTTCTAATAATCTTCAGGCACAGTTGTTTCTTACTAATTTATTTTTGTATAAAATGTTGCAAATCTATTGGAATCAGCTGTTCCTAAACCTTTCACAACTATTCGACGAGATAAACATGTCTTGTTACAGAGAGCGCAGTTTGAACTTTGTCACAACAGCCTTAAATCTAAAAAGGGAACAAAAAAAACGAACAAAATAGGAATCATTCTGTCAATTCAGGCGCTAATATGACTTAACAGATTGTTTAAATAAGACAAAAAACGAAAGTTATTGATTTTTAGAAACTGCATTCAGCTTTAAATTGATCTCCGGATGTTTCCAACAATCCGATCGGTTTAATTGAAGCTGTTGATTGGTGGAGGCGCGCAGGCGTCAAACACCAAACCTGCTCCAGGTCAGTTCGCACTGAGATTTAAAGTTGCCTCTGTCATTTTCCATTACTATCCGTGATCACAGGATGCACGCATTATAAATAATTTTATTCTTCATACATTTTGCAGAACTTTGGGGATAAGTTTGCACAAAATACTCGAATGTCACGGCTAATTAGATTTTTGCAGCAAGCTGCTTTCCATAACCCATATTTCATTTTGGTCCCTATTTGGCTCAGTCGACTCAGAATTATGAAGCCTATCATTTATTGGAGTTAAAGACCAGCATCTAACTGCAGACCAGTGCAGATTAAAGAAAAAAAAAAACTCAAAAATTTCATGATAAAGAGCCTCAGCTGTCACAGTGTGTTTTGCAAAGTAGGTACACTAAAAAAAAACTTACTGGTAGAATTTGTAATATTGGTGTAACATTTTGGACAGGTTATTAGAACAGATTTTTATCATTATACCTTTGCAGAAGTAAAACAAATGTTATAAGATAAAATACAGCTAGATGAATGTAAACTATGAGGTCATGTTTGATTTGATTGGGCTAACACTATAGGTTAGGATAATTTTTTCTATTTGTTTTGTCCTTTCATACGAGATATTACCCAAGAATCGAGGGTTTACTTTGCAAATGAGACACAAAATATTACTGAAATAGTAATAAAGCTTTTAATTATATTCTAATAAGATTACATTTTTTTATCAATGTCATGTGCAACAACTGATAATGACAACTAGAATCAGCCATGCAATATCATGGATTCCATTCCTTAGCAAAGACTGATTTTGTGTTTTTTTTTTTTTTCTTCACAACCACAACTAGAATGCCCAATCAAGCAACAACTATAAAAACAATTTGCATTAAGTATGAGTGCTTGAGATAATCTAATTAAGGAGGAATTCAAACTATGAAAATCTATTGTGAGAGATGGCACCAATAACATTTTCCTTTACAACCAAGATTGGTAATTTCATACCAATATTAGAGTTAGGGTTAAGAAAGAAACTTGCTGGCAAGTTTAATTTTAGTACTAGTGCTTGCTCTGAAACTTTCCCATTTACAAATCTTCTGAAACTTAACTGTTGGGAAGTTAATATTCATTGAAGACAACAGGAGATATAAATGTCTCCCTTACTGTTTTACAATCAATGCAGCAGGGTGTGCAGTTGTTTTTACAAAACAATTAAAAACAAACCACTGGACTTTGTTTTCCAAGTTTGAAGATGTTTCGCTTCCCATCCAGAGAGCTTTCTCAATTGAAAATGTCTGGATGGAAAACAAAGTCCAGCGTTTTGGGGTTTTTTTGTTTGTTTTTTTTACTTTTTTGGAATAGCTATGACCTGGATGACTGAGAATCGTCACAAGCACAATCTAGTTGTGTCAACAAGCATCCTACATGAAGTTCTAATTTGGATGCTTTGATGTGATTTGTTTGTGTATCTGATACTTAGAGATTACCAGTATAAATTTCTATGTATACAAGGTAAAAAGCTTTATTTAGGTTTAAATACTTTTGATGGGTGATTTTTAAAACTCTAAATTTGTTTTTATAGTGTGAGAATTGAGGAATGGTTGGTACAACTGCCCTAGGTATGAAATAGCAATAGGACAACATAACCAGCATCCTTGCATACAAACCCACTCAGTTCTGGTACGGTATATAAATAGAAGTGGTGTTCCTTCATTCCTGAATGTTTTTGACCAACCGAACAGGTTTATTAAGCATTAACTATAAAAACAGGCCATTGAAGCCCCCTTCCCTCCGTTTTTCTCTCTGAATAAATAAAAGCAGAATACAGTGGAAGTGTTTTTGGCTCGAGCTGAAGTTCAGCCGCCATCGAGAGGAATTAACAGCAACAGGAGAGAGAGATGGGGGGGGGGGGGGGGGGAGTTTTCCAGTCACTAATTGAAAAATAATACGTTTCATTCAGTAAAGCTTGTTCTCTTAACGGAATGTGTGTATGCGCCGCTTGGGTCTGGCGCCTGAGCTCAGCTGGCGCAGCGTGCCTCAGAAAAAAAAAAGAATGAAAAATCCCTGCATTATTCCTTTAGCTCTCTTACAACCAGACACTGTTTATAGTCTGCCTGGAGTCTATAAGACCAATTTTTGGGCTTCCATTTGAATTCAAACCCTCCCCAACCGGCATTTCTTAGCACCTCCAGTACAAATGAACAAAAATAATAAGAAATAACAAAACAATTCACTGATGCCCTTCTCCTTGGAAGAAAATCTGCCATGATTAACCAGGATATATTTTCCCCACGCATTACATTTTTGTGTCATATAAAAACTTATCTATGGTGCTTTCTGCTGAACAGCTCAGTTTTAGTCTAGTGGACCCAAAGTACATTATATTGTAGTTATTATAACTGAGTGTAATACAGTTGAATAAGCTAATCCTAACCCACCCTAAGCCTGATTGCCTAACATACTATTTTTCTTGCATCAAAGCATCGAATCCTCATCAAGTGTCCATAATAACATGCAATGGAAAACTGGTAGGCTGCTATTGCCCCATCACAGGATGCCACCCTGTGCTCCTAGCCATATCATCATAGCACCATGGACACCAAACCAACAAGTTAGAAACATTAACTTGATTACATTCTTTATAATCTGATCTGGACTCTAAATATATCTGTTAGGACCAGGTTAGCACATGACTTTAAAGAAAGCATCACATTTCCATGATGACAAGTAAATGTTAAATCATCTCTTTCTGATTTGAATATTGTATTGGTGTTTTGAGGAAATTGCCCACAGTGAGTTTGGAGACATTTTCTCAGGCATAATGCCGCTCCCTGGCAGGTTTCAAGTGTTTTCCCAGTATGGACCCATTATCCCCAGGCTAGCCTAGCGCCATCCATTGATAAACAACAGGCAGTAACAGCCCTGCTTCTTATTCATGATGCAGGAGCGCCTGGATAATGTGGGACAGACAAGTAGGACAGTTAGCAGGACATCTGGTTAAGAATACAGCTGCTTACAGTCAAAACAGCCACTCTCTACAGCTATTTGTCTGGACAATTGTTTGTGTTTTTGACATCTAGCCTCAAACCGAACAAGAAGGTTTGTGTCTTTAGCTGCTCTGTAGACAGGTCTCCTCAAACAGTCAGGGTTTTGACCCTCAGAGATCTTACTATCTGTCTTCTGGTTTGTTTACCCTTGCAGGATCCAGATTTAAAGACTTTTTTTGTGGCCTCCTGAAGTTCCTGATGCAGGAGACCAGAGCGTGAGGCCATTTCCATGCTTCCTTTTGTTTTTGCATCTAAACCATAAACATCAACGCATTGCATCTAGAAGATGGTGTGGGACTCCATATTCTGTGTTCTCTTGATCTGCCTGGTGGACAGAGTTGCAGTCAGAAGTGTTCCTGGGATGAGAACCAAAGGTAAGACAACTTACAAAGTCATGCACCCTTTTCAGTCCAAGTTAAAATTAAACACAACCTTCTGTATATCCTGCATAAAAAAATCCAACCTAAATGAATTCAATTTCCAGAACTTGAAGCATCTATCCCACAGTCATTGAGACAGTTTATCTCTCTAGGGGCTTTTGTTTGCATATAACTTACATATTACCTCTTGCATTATCAGAGTACATCCCTAACATCCTCTCTCCTAGGAAGGATGTAGTTTCTAGTGGCACGAGTCCAGAGGAAGTCAGGATGACAGCACAGATTAGGCGAGGGGCAGTGGTCGGGGTTCGGATGGAGCGAAAGAGTCGAATGCGTTTGAGAGTCAGAGTGTTTTTGCTGCTGTAAAGTGTGCTACCTGATCCATCCGGGGCCCTGGGGCTCGGAAGTGTAAATTTGCCTGGCTGCGTGCCAGCTGCAGAGGATAGGGAGGGGAGGGGCTTTTTTTCACTGATGCTTTACAGGCAGACGTTCAGGCTTTAGGCCAGCGCTGTTGGTTTACAGTCCCAGTGCACTGTTCCTGTTCAGCAAAAAGCTAATCAGTCTAATTGTTCTCTGCCAATCAGCAAGTTTTAGAGTTAAAGCTAAAGCGATGAGGGCTGTTTATCATTAGTGGTGCAAAGTTTTTAAGTCTGATTTAAACACTAGGATGATTCATTTCCATGGAAATGTGGAAACAGATGAAAGACAAAAAAAAGAATGGGGCCCCCAGAGGCCACAGGGGCCAGCCATGGCTTGTTGTTCAGGTAACGGTGTGCATGAGGGAGTTCCTTCAAATGCTTCAAACAGCCTGTTGACAGAAATGTCTTACATTGTCTGACATGAACATGAACTGTTCTTGGATTTATCTTTTGTCTGAGGTGCTCTTTGAGGATTCTTAAAAAGGTTAGTTCTGCTGTGGTGCACACTATACAGAAATTATTTTAGACAGGGGGGAAGGAAGGCCTACAAACATTTATCTCTTTTTATTTAATTTCTTTTTTGTTTGTAGATTAAGAAATACAAAAAACATATTTTGGCCACCAGAACCAAGCTGATCCATTTTGGTGTATTGGCTACACTTTTTGTTAGCTGTCAGGAATATTACAAAGCATGCAAAATATCCTCACTTTACCTGAGTTTTGTCATTCTTATGTGTGGTCTTTACCAGCCTGTGAAATGTTTCTGTTAAGATCCACAGACTGAGAACTGTAGCCTCTCTTTAGATTGTCATTTAATTTGTGTGTTTCTAGTTCTTTGGTGTCTGTTTTTAACCTTTGTAGAGCAATTGTTGTTAAAATCAGCTGTACATCTATGGGTTGTTATGACAAAATGGTGATCCTAAGTTTCACCTTTCTCCTGCAGCTCTCTATTAGGGGCTTTATATATTTTAACAAAAGCTCATACAGTCATAAATCTGTATTTATAACTAATCCAAATGTTTAACTTTATGGTTATTGCTCTGACTGTCGGTAATGGCAAGTTGGTTCAGTTGATTTTTTTTTTTCTTATAGCAATTTCTTGACCAAATATACCTATTGAATTGTCGGATCTCACAGCTGCATTACTGAAGTAGGCCATGTACAGATAAGAACTAAACGTATTTAGAGAATGATATTCAAACAATTTCTAGCTTTTTTAAAGCAATCAGAAAAAGGATGGAGTCATTTTTAAGTTTTGTTTCATTCCTCTGGTTTCAAGGGGAGCAGATAGAAATAGCTGATTGTTGTTTGGTGCATTTTTGGGTCGGCTCATCAAGCTCTTTTCATTGTCCCAGCTTTCTGAGTCTCTTGCTGCCAGCCTGGTTGGCTGGCTGACCGACTGATTGGGCGGCTTGTTTGTGTTGTGTCTCTTGTTGTTTGCCCCCTCATCTTTGGGTGACAATTCACACTCCTTTGTAAGTTCAACTCCAGGGCACTGTTACTGTCTTAGCAAGTTCATTAGCAAGGCTGCAGACTGTGTAGTTTGGGGTGCTTGCAAATTCCCCACCTTTGGCTACCTTTTCAGAATGGTATTTCTACATTTTTCTGACAGATTTAATCAGATTCTGGACAATCAAGAGGCATTCAGCAGAATGAGGACAATACTAACTTTGGATCTAGAGTAGTTCACTATTCGCCTATTGTATCGCAGACAGAAAACGCAATCAAAATGAAAAAAAACAACAACAGACTTTTCAAGAATGGGTAGGAGCCCTAATGCTTTCTACCTCTGATTCACAGCAGCAGCCTGAACTGGCTATTCTAAATAATGATAAAAAAAATGCAGCTCTTCTGTTGATATTGGTTATTTAAACTTGCATTTAAAACGCATATAAAACAGATTTTTGTCACGTTTCTTTAAATGTGCTTTCTTTCATTTGACCAAATCTCTGTGTCTGATTTCCTACTAACAAGGCTGTACATGTGTTATTTGTTCCTGAAAGCATTACCTGCATGCACTCTGGGTGATTAGACAGAAAGGCAGCACTTCACTGCCACAAGGGAACAGATTGCCCTTTCACTTAGTGCTCGCAGGAAGCAATCAGACAGAAAATTACCCTGGAAAATTGCTCATCCTGAGCGACGGAGCAGTGGCAGGAGGCTCTGTCCAGGGAGCAGATATGCTTTAGGAAAAGTGGCCCCCTCAAGCTGATAGTGACACCATAGTAGCTGTGCTATCAGGATACTCTATCACTTGTTTCTGGCAGCATTAAATGTCCGTGGTTATTTAGGAACATGGTGTCCTCTTTTTGGTTTATACTGAGGTAAAGGGCATGTTTTTTTATATTTTCTCTTATTTTAAGTGATCTGAAATCAAACCACCTTAAAACAATTTATTTAGACTGTATTCTTCATAAATTAAGCCAAACAAATTCCATAAATTAGATTAAATATAATAATCAAGTACTCATTTTACTCCTCTCCATTTCCACCTCTTTATGTTCTCCAGATCTTCGTCAGTCCAGGCCTCTGATTGTACCAGGGTATCCAGAAAACACCACAGCGGTAGTTGGAGGCCAAGCAAAACTCTTGTGCAAAGTCCACAGGCCACTATCTACTAAGGTGCAATGGCTAAAGACAGATTCAAGCAGCTCAGGACAAACCCAAGGAGGACCATCTCGCATCAAGCCCCTGACAGTAAGAAGACATCCGTAGCATCTAGAAAAAGCTCTGCAATTCTATTTATTATGTTGAGTAATGATGAAACATGATCTTCTTTATGCAGTCCCTGAAAAGTAATGGCCCCAAGGTCAACACTCTCCATCTGTCCAATATCACCATGGGAGATGCAGGCGAGTACATCTGCATGGCTGAGAGTGTCCATGGAGGACAGACAGTTCAGGCAATGCAATCCGCATGGCTGGAAGTCCTGCCTGGTGAGAAAGTCTTATCGCTTATCTGTTTTCATCTACTGTTGTTTATATGACATTTCAGTGTTTAAAACCACGACATATCTTGTTCATAGGTATCATCAATTCTAGAAATGTAGAAATGACTGCTGCTGACATCCGAACAGGTAACTTTAACAAGTTTTACTGCTCCATGGTTGAAACCTTGGGAGGTTTCTGCATGGTGCTTGCGTGTTCTCTCTATGCATGTGTGGCATTTCTCCATTCTAAAGCTTCCCACCACAGTTGCTGTATTTTAGGCTAGCGGGTCTCAGTAGATTGCCTTGGGTGTGAGTGTCTATGCTTTTTCCTGTGTCTCCTTGTGGCCCTGTGGCTGATTGGGGATCTATTCCTTGCCTCTCCCACACTGAGGCAAACATTCAGCCCTATAGGGAATCAGGCAGTATAGACAATGGATAAATGGAAATGGCCGTGGCCGTTTTCTGTTTTACCTAGACCTTAACTAAACACTAACACTTCACCATCCCTCTCCATCCTTTGTCCGATGGCAGCATGTTCATTAACTTCCTCCTGTCCTCTTGCTTGTTAGTTTTCTTTACCTTTTTTTCTGGGTTATAAGTGATGGATATTTGCTATCATTTTGCTTTCTGTCTCCCAGTTATCCACTGGAGAGGAGGGGTTGTGTAGTGGAAGGTCAGGTCATTATGAATTTGGTTTTATGGTAGGTCTGTTGTACTCAGATCTTAGATTTTGAGGAGCTGAGAGACATATGGCCAGGATGACATAATGGTTGATCCAAGAGACCAGTTAAGGTTAGGGTTTGGTAGGGGAAGTGGGTTTAAAATATCAGAGAAAATTTGCATAACTGGACTGTCACCATCTCCAAATTCAACAGAGGTTTCTCAAGACCATAGCGACGACACAACAGAGCATCTTCTTCTGGAGCCAGGAAACATCCTGAAGCTGCGCTGTGACACGAACATCCGACCGGGCATGGCTGTGAATTGGTACAAGGAAGGAGTCCGGCTTCTACCTACACCCCGCATCCAGATGCGTGGTGCAATCATGGAGATCACAGATGTGACATACGAGGATTCAGGACTGTATGTGTGTGTTCTCTGGGGAAGCAAAAACCCTGTGAGGAACTTCACCATCACTGTGGCAGGTAACAGGAACCAACCATTGGCCTTTTTAGACAGAAAATGTGATTGTTCCTCATCAGTGGTATTTGGATCTTTGTATTGACTTTCTGTCTTGTTTCAAGATATGCTAGGCTCAGGGGACGATGATGAGGACAGTGGCTTGGAGGACTCCTCTGCTGAAATTGAGAATGACCAAGTTTACCTCTCCAGAGGTGTGTAGTTTTTGGAAATCTAAAATTTGTTGAGGGTTGGCTCAAGCCTTAATGATTTGGTTGTTTCCTCAGGCTAAAGACTTATATTGGTCTTGTTAACATCTTCCAGCCCTTATATAACATTGTGTTTTTTTTACAAAGGCTTTATTTGCTGGTTTTTGTCTCAACAGGTCCCTATTGGACCCACACCCAGCGTATGGAAAAGAAGCTTTATGCTGTTCCTGCAGGAAACACTGTGAAGTTTCGTTGCCCTGCAATGGGCAGTCCAATACCAACAATTCGCTGGCTCAAAAACGGACGTGAGTTCAGAGGAGAGCACCGCATCGGGGGAATTAAGGTAAGTGTTTGTGGAAGACTTTGATCTTCTTAAGTGTTTCTAGTTAAGGAGATTTATAAGTTTATACATATATATTTTCTTTTTGGCTAGCTAAGACATCAGCACTGGAGCCTGGTGATGGAGAGCGTTGTACCCTCAGACAGAGGGAACTACACGTGCGTGGTGGAGAACAAATATGGATCCATTACTCACAGCTATGTTCTCGATGTTCTGGGTAAGACATGGATGATTCTTCATCAGATTTGTGGAAAAACAAGGGCAATGGACAATATGTTATCTGGCTGATAGTAGCCAAAGCATTATTAAGCACTTGCAAAAATGTATTATTTCAATGGTTGAACTCATTTCAACTTTATTTGTATGGCCCTTTAAAACAACTACAGCTGCCACAAAGTGTTGCACATAACAATAAAATGAAATGCTGTAAAGACAACAAAGCAGTTTAAAAGAATAAAACAAGTAAAATAAATAAGCAAGATTTATTTAAAACAAATAACTGAAAAAACCTGAAGACACTAAAAGAGAGTGTCTAGCTTTACCCACCAGGGTCAGGTGAACCGAAATCTGGTCCCTTCCATTTGTGATGAGCATCCAGTACAGTTTTCTCCCTGGTTTGTGACAAAATGCTGAGGAGAGTGCTGCAGGTTATTTGTTCATTTGTTTTGCATGGGGTCAATTTCTAACCCTGCTGATGGGGACAAGAGGTGGAGACTAATGAGACAACTAATGAGATCAGAAAGTGACCGCAGATCAAAGGGACCATTGCCAGTGCGGCATTCTAATGGCCCAGTTTTGATCCCAAACTGACATTTCTCATTCTATTGCCAACACAAAAACACATTCAGAGAAGAATTTGAACGTTTCTGGCTATTTTTAGACATTTGTTTACAAAATACCAAAGTTTCCCTTGCTGTGTGATGTTATTTCATCTTTTCTCAATGTCACTTCTCTTTATACTTTTTTCACTAAAAGTCTTTGTTTTAGACTTTTCAAAGCTAAACTATTATCTGTAGCACTTTTCTTAGTGTCTAGTCAATAGAGCTATTTACAAATTCATGGTTGATGTTCTGATTCCCTTACTGTGCCCTTTGTCTTGTTTTATCCTCTTACAGAACGCTCCCCCCACAGGCCTATCCTGCAAGCTGGTTTACCGGCCAACACCACAGCAGTGGTAGGCAGCGATGTTCAGTTCCACTGCAAGGTTTACAGCGACGCTCAGCCTCATATTCAGTGGCTAAAGCACATTGAAAGAAATGGCAGTCGCTATGGTCCTGATGGGACTCCCTACGTTCAGGTCCTTAAGGTTGGTATCAATCGGGGAACAGATAGAAAAGAAATCTCTCTCTCAAATATATACATCTATAATGTTGCATTTTTTTGTCTTGCAGACTGGAAGTCTGAACATGTCAGAGGTGGAGGTGCTTTACCTTTTCAAAGTTACCATGGAGGATGCAGGAGAATACACTTGCTTAGCCGGTAATTCCATCGGCTTTGCCCACCAGTCTGCCTGGCTCACTGTGATTTCAGGTATGAAAGGAAAGAAATTATGTTTCAAATTTATTTGCAACAGAAACAAAGCAATTATGATTTGTTATATCTTGTGGATTAAATCCATCTATATCATTGCTTCTACAGAAGAAGAAGCTGAGTCAATGGAAGCTATGGAGACCAAGTACACTGACATCATCATCTATGCCTGTGGATTCGTGGCTCTGATCATGGCCATCATCATTGTGGTGCTGTGTCGGATGCAGGTGCACCCAAGAAGAGAGCCTTTTGATGCCCTTCCTGTACAGAAGCTCTCAAAGTTTCCTCTTCGCAGACAGGTACAACATTTATAAACTATGGAAAGGCACTCAATTAGACTCATCTTGTCTTCTAATGGTTCTAAAACGTAATACATATTCACTAATCGCTAGTTGTCGGGATTCATTATATATATTTCTGCTACTTCTAAAAAAAAAAAAAACATTGTGCAACCTGCATGTACGTATGATTTAAAGGGAGGTTAATAAATTTGAATTTTCTTTTCCTAAAGTATTCAGTGGAATCAAACTCTTCTGGAAAGTCCAGTGCATCTCTGATGAGGGTGGCTCGCCTCTCGTCCGGCTGTTCCCCCATGCTGGCTGGAGTGATGGAGTTTGAGCTGCCCTACGATCCAGACTGGGAGTTTCCCAGGGAAAAGTAAGCATTGATGTTGCATAAATGCAAATCTTTCATTATTCAAAATCCTTGAAACTCTCGCAACAGTGAGGTGCTTTTAAAGGCTGTGTTTTAAAAACCTAAATGGCAGTGAGGATAAATATGTTTCATTTGGCTGCCGGGATCAAGACTCAGTAAAAGGTTCAGCTCTCAAATCCTCTGGGGACCTAAAAATAAAATAGCCCATTTCTGGCTCTCTCCAACCTGTAGTTTAAGAAACCAGAGTTTCAAATTATGGATTTGTACAATTCTTATTTGGACATGCTTATTTTCTCTCTCTAGCTTGACACTAGGAAAACCTCTAGGAGAGGGCTGCTTTGGTCAGGTGGTCAGGGCTGAAGCCTTTGGCATCAACAAGGACTGCCCGGATCAGGCCACCACTGTAGCGGTCAAGATGCTCAAAGGTAATAAATATAAAAAGACTCACTTAACAAAATAAATGAGAAGTTTTCATCTGTTGCCTGTTTTTCTAAAAGTCATAACCTGCTTTTTTTCCTTCAGATGATGCCACAGACAAAGACCTTGCAGACCTTATTTCAGAGATGGAGCTGATGAAAGTGATGGACAAACACAAGAACATCATCAACCTACTGGGGGTCTGCACACAGGATGGTGAGCTTCAAGTACTCTTCCTGTCTCTTAAAACCTAATTTATTGTCTCCCAACCTGAGTGATCTCAAACCCTGAGGTTACAGTCAGAACATAGACAGTTCTTCATCTTGTGTTATATCCCCCTACCCCCACAGGCCCCTTGTATGTGGTGGTGGAGTATGCCTCCAAAGGCAGTTTGAGGGAGTACCTGCGGGCCAGGCGACCTCCAGGCATGGATTACACCTTTGATGTGACTAAAGTGCCTGAGGAGCAGCTCACCTTCAAAGACCTGCTTTCCTGTGCTTACCAGGTGGCCAGAGGGATGGAGTACCTGGCCTCAAAAAGGGTGGGTTCACATGAAAGGGAGGAAATGACATCTGAACAGCTGTAAATCTCTCAATGAGCATTTTATAGATGTCAATCTAAAGAGGCACTGCAGGATAATGGCACTGCTACTGATTTTTAGTTGCTTCATGGCAATATGTTATTCTATTTCAGCTCTAAAGTGTTGATTTGTTTGGGATGACAAACAGCAGTATTATACCCATTGGACTGTAATCTTGATATTCCAGTCGGTGATAGCAGCCTTAATATACAGCAGACATGAATGTACATCAAATAGTTCATACTCAGTTGATGGTCTAACTTCATTTAAACACTCACTAAAACGGTTACAAAGAGCAAAATCTGATAATTAGGTATGCTAGTTTCTATCCGGCTAGAAGAGGTAAGTTATGTTAAAAAAATATTTTAGCCATCAGACATTTTCTCTGTGCATCACTAATGTGTTCCAGTTGTAATTTATTGGCTAGAGAACATTTCAGCTCTTAGAGTTGTAGGTCTTCCCAGAGCCCCAAGTTCAATTTCAACATGGTTGATGGAGCAATTAAAACATAGCAAAACCTACAGAAATAAACTGTTTGTTTCTTTCTCTGATTACATTCAGGGCATTATCCGGTTTTAATGAGACTTTTTTTTCCAGTTTTTAGCCCATAAAATGGAGAAAACTATATTATAAGCTTTGATACTACCTGTGGTTAGCATAGAAAGTTAGAAAATCCTCCTCCTTTGTGCCAAATCGAGACAATTATACTGTAGGTTCTGAATAGGTTTTAATGGCTTAATGACGAGGGTTTGATGTTTACTCATTAAACTGCATTTTGGCTCCTCAAACTGATTTGTTTCTTCCTGAATCCCGATGGCAGGACCAGCTGTTCTCCTCCCTTTCTCTTTCTACTCTTTGCCCCCTCACCCCATTTTTCAGTTCCTTTCATTTTCCCAGCATGCACTCCGTCTGTGAGTGTTTCTTATCAACACGTCTCTTTGTGTCTGCTTGCCGGTGTCTCAGAGCGGCATTCCTGAGCAGCGAGCTGCCGCAGCTTCAGTCCTGTTTACTCTTTCCTATCCATCTGCCTGTCCCTTTTGCTTGCAGGGCTTTGTCCTGTTTGCTAACTGCCATAAATCTGTTAGCAAACAGGCGAGCGGAGCATAGCCGTTGTCTGGCATCAGGTTTCTGGCTCTGCTGCATCCTAAGAATGCCAGAGCCTGAAACTAACCCGCCATTATGGGGAGACCCACAAACCCAGAGTGGTTCATTCTGCAGGTCTCCACAAATCCCTCGACTATTTCGAATGAAAACTAAAATAAACTTAATGACATACATTCGATGTGGGCAAACACTGCTTTCTTTTTTCCCTTCTTCCTGAATGGTTGTGTTTAAACTCTATTTCTATAAAAAGACATTTTTATTTTTGTGGAATTCACTACAATGAGGCACTGTGAGTTGATTTTAGACTGCAGTCCTTTCATTTGGATAGAAAATCTGTAATTATTTTCTGTCGGCTGTCTTGAAAGAATAACCGAGGCGTCTTAAAGTAGTAGAGCTTTTCTGACTGTTAAAACAAGAAGGTACATATTTTTTTACTCGCTTATTTGGTGTCTGCTGCAGATCGAGAGTGATTTCTGCCAAAAACAAAACAGAATTAGGAGCAGCAAATTAATCAAGATATTAGGGTTTACCAGGAGTAGTGGACACAGCATTGGCCATGCAATCATGTTTTCGTATTGTCTTTATTTCTGCAGTGCATCCACAGAGACTTGGCAGCCAGGAACGTTCTGGTAACAGAGGACAATGTGATGAAGATTGCTGACTTTGGCTTAGCCAGAGGCGTCCACCAGATCGACTACTACAAGAAAACCACCAATGTGAGTCACGGTTTCTGCCACTGCTTTTTCAGGAGTTTGCTGGTTGGAAAAATGCTTTTTATTAAAATGTCCACTGCTGAAACACGTTTATGTCAAGCATTTTATGGTAGAATTGCATGGTTTCTTAATGACCATCTAGGGTATTCTTGTTCAAATTAATCAGATTAAGGGAAAGGTGTAGAAAGCTGCATGGTGTCCTTCTTATTTTGTTTTGGTTTCATAGCAATTGACCACAAAGTTGAGGATTTGTGGAGGACAATATTCCAGGATTTCACTTAGAGGTGTAACTGTATCAGCAACTTTATTACTCCTCAAAACAAATTAGTCAAAACAAATTATGTGTGAGTTGTTTTCTGTGATTGATTTTAATCTAACTTGCATGTAATTTTATGTAACGGGTTTGGAACTTACGTCTGCAGTGCATGCAGACGTTAAGTACTTAATAAGTAAGTAAAGTACTTAATAAGTAAGTAAAATAACCAAACTCCCTGACACAGTTTTTTCAGTTTGTAGTCTTCTGTAGCTCTTTTTCTAATAAAATCATTAAACTTCATCATGACTGTTGGTAGAGTTCAGTGTAAGTAAGTATGGAACTAAGAACAAAAAAACTGACCTGGGAAGAAGGAAAGAAGGAATGGATTTAGTTGTGAAAGAGGGACACAAGGACAATATGAGGGGAGTTGGGAAGAAAGAAGATAGTAGAAAAGGTCAATGATCAACAAGAAATTAAGAAAGAAAGATGATGATAAACAACAAGAGGAAGAAAGAAAGGACATAAGTGGGGGTGGACAGGTGATAGGAAAGGGAACAAATCTACAAATATAAAACCTTTTTACTCTCTTTATTTTTCAAAATATCTAGACTTGGAAAGTACAAAAAATCAGATTTCAGATATTTGAAGACTTCATAGGAACCATGTTCAGTGACTGTAAGACCTAACATGTTTTTACTGGCTCTGCAGGGACGGCTGCCAGTGAAATGGATGGCACCGGAAGCTTTGTTTGACAGAGTTTACACTCATCAGAGTGATGTGTAAGTTCCTCTTCTCATCTATAAGAGCATTTGGTCTTTGTTTGACTTCCAAGAGCTAAATGCCTGGACCTGATCTTTTCCTTTTGGCTGCTCTCAGGTGGTCATTTGGTGTTCTGATGTGGGAGATTTTCACATTGGGGGGTTCGCCATACCCAGGCATTCCTGTTGAGGAGCTGTTCAAGCTGCTAAAGGAGGGACACCGCATGGATAAGCCCTCAAACTGTACACATGAACTGTAAGTTTGAACGTTCTCTTCTCCTGGTGCTCAGTTTTCTGGCCTATTTCTTTTCTGAGATAAAAAGGAAGAACATCAATGCTGCATCATGTCTTTCAGACTGGTTCAAAGGTCAATCTTTGGATGTTTTCATTCAGTTCTGTTATATGAAAAACACTTCAATATATAATATATATTCAGTATATTATCATATATATATAAGCTTCAATTTTGTAATTAATAATTATAATAACAGCTTTTGCTGTGGTCAGGTCAGACTATGGTTGGGTTATACCAATGCAGTTTATTGCTCAGTCAATTTATTATTGTGGTATCTAATAATAAAAATATATTTTTTAATAACCTTTTTGGCTTTGTTTGCCAAAGTTCACAAGGTAAGTCAGCAGCACATCAAGTTACAAATCCAAGTCATTATGACTAAATTCTTTGTAGCAAGAATAAATTTGTAAAGAAAGAGATTAAATGAATTCATGCTGTCTTAGGCATATGGTCATGAAGTAAAAATATATGTATTCTATAGCAACTTCAAATTTAATTTGAAAAAAAGACTTTGCATCTCATTGAAATTTTCAGATTTACAAATATAAATGTTGCACCTTTCTGATTTAATGATTTTGTGGCACTTTTCAGTTTTCCATAGACCTACCTGCTGCAGCCTTAATGAATCCTATTTATAGACTTCTGCTTGTGTGACATGTTTGGATGTATGCTTAAAATTTTTTAAGTTTAAATCCTTTAAATCCTTCCTAATTGATCTGCTCAAATAGACATGTTTGCTTTTCTATGCCATGTTGATAGCAATGAACATTGTAATATGATGACATTTTGCTCTTTCCCCTGCAGGTACATGCTGATGCGTGAATGTTGGCATGCTGTTCCCACCCAGAGACCAACGTTCAAACAGCTGGTGGAGGAGCTGGACAAAGCTTTGCTGTCCATCTCTGACGAGGTGAGCATTCTCAGCACTCGTACTCATGACGTTCAATGTTTACAGATCTAAATAAATCACTAGAATTGTGAAACTTCAGCTAAGAAAATAATCTTAATGCTGAATGATTTATCTTTTTTTATGGTCTTAGACTCAATATTTTTAGGCAAATCTTAACAAATGTTGAACAAAATGGTTTAAATTATGTTTTTATGTAATACTTTACCGCTTTAAAACAGTCACGGTACAACAGGTAGTTGTGGCACATGTATGTATTGGGAGGAAGTCTAATGCTGTCTCAGAGAAGAGACCAAATTCATCTCCACCGCAGCATGCTTACTCATTTTACATATATTTCCATGGTTGATATCAGAGTTTCTCACCAGCCTTTTCTTTTTCTTCTCAGTACTTGGACCTGTCCACCCCATTTGAGCAGTACTCCCCATCTTGTGAGGACACTTCCAGTTCCTGCTCCTCAGATAACGACTCAGTTTTTACGCACGATGCCTTGTCCACTGACCCCTGCCTGCTGGCCTACCAGGACGTTCGCTCTAGGATAGACCCAAAAACAGCTCTCAGATAGACTCCAGAACACCACACCAGAGTGGAAACTGCCTTGAGCTGCCGCCTGGTACCAAAACTGAAGGTCAACAGCTGCATTTCTTGAGTTAAAGGTTTAATTCTTGTTGGACTTTGTTATTAAAGCCCTTAGATAGAAGTAGGCATTTATATTCATACACATGGAGCACTGAGGCTGGCAAGCTTCTTCACAGCCTGGAGGTCTAAAGAAAAACATTTCTGCGTTCAGAAGAACAAGCAAAACTCTGGACTACCTGCTTGGAAACAGCTGCTAACGTTAAAAAGAAACATGGCACTAAACTCAAAAGAAGAGACCCTGAAACTCAAAACTCACTAAAGTGCTTTTTCTATCTCGCCTTTGGAGAGGCGACGGACAAAGATCTGCATCCACCCTCCACCCACCCAAAAACCAGGGCTTCAAATCTTGGTTGTGAGGACATTTTAAAGAAAAGATCATTATTTTGCTATGTTAAAAAGTTAAGAAATTGATTGTCAATATAAATTACTCTATATAATATTTTACATTTGTATTACTTATTTAAAAACAAAGGTCTTAAATCTCAGGATCTCACGTTAAGAAGTTGCTGCGGTGGCAGCAAAGTGCCTGAACTGATGATTTCCTGTGAATATATTAAAAAGTTAAATATTTTATGTACATATCTATGACAGAAAAACAACTGCCTTGCATAAATTATTCTGAATGACGTGAAAAACGGAACATACTGAGGTGAAATGATAGAAAATGTTCCTCAAACACAAAGTGCCAAATCAGCTGCATAAACTTATTTAAACTCATTTAGAGGCTGAGAAATAATAAAAAGTTTAGAACAGTTACAGCTGGGTATGTTTGAAGAATTTGCTGGAATGAAACCCTTCATTTTGATTTTATTTCACCTCCATCGCAAAGATAAAGGAAACAACTAAAGAAGCGGTTTGGTCTTTTTGCAGAACCTTATAATCAGCTAATGCATCACCTGTAGATAAATGACACACCTTTGATCTTTATCAATAATCCAAATCAGTTAAAGGTACGTGCTAAAACAAGAAAAGCACATATTAAAAAGCCTTTCACACATATATGGAGAAATGGATAGATCAAAATGATGAAGGTTTGAGGTGCTGCTCCATTTTGGATCATCCTGAATGAATCGAAAGATCAGTAATAATGTGCTTTACTGCCTTTAATCCTGTGTAATAACATTAGAAGTAACATGGCATGTTGAAAAACCGTAGGGGAGCAGGAGAAGGGGAAAATACATCTGGAGATCACGGGGGACACCCACCCTACTGGGAGAATAAGGGACACATTTAAAAAGAAAGGAGTCTCTACTTTGCTGCGGTCACCCCAGCATAAAGAGGAAAAACTAAGTAAATGCTTAACAGCAAAGTAGCAGCAGTGCATGTAGCCTGCCAGCGAAGCAAAGTTTGCTCCATAGCAATCCTACAGATTCATGGCAGGGGGAAAATATGTTGGGGACTTTTTTGCTCCACTCAGGCGGGTTGATATTGGTAATAACATGGGAACATCTAAAGGATTTTGTTAGTCACTACCCCCCAAAAAAAAAAATGAAGTGAAAAGCTAGAATATTATTGTTTTCAGTGAATGTATGGAATTTTTACCCTTAATTGTGTATTAGACAATTAGACAGGATTAAACAGGAAGTGAACCATTGCAGTTCACACGGGAAACACCTCCAGTGCAATCAAAGGCTTTTTTTAATATTTAATCATTGGCTGCAAACCTTAGGACAACTTAAAGATAAATTAAACAAAATTAGCAGTTGTTTTAAGATGAGTGTACGTTTTGTTTGAATGTTCCACATTTGTACGTGATGCATATGGGAAGATTATTTGTGGTGCATCACCTCTACTCTCTCTTTCCTTTATTAACACTCATCAGTTTCTATGCAAAGAGAATCCTTTGTAAAGGCTAGGGCGGTTTCTTGTTTGCTTTGGTTTTGTCAGATGAGATTTTAACTTAGCTAGAGACACAGAGGGTCGCTAAGCTTTTAAAAGTAGGTCTACTCAGAAATGTTAAATGATCCCTTGAAAAAAAGTAAATTTTCTGAATAATTCCAAAAACGGAAAGCCTAAATTCTTATGCCATGGCAATATAAAATTTCTGTTTAATTTCCTTCTGGATCAGTTGAGGTTCAGGTTGGAACTCATCCTTTGAAAAGGAGGATGGACAGTTTAGCATGAGGACTGTGTAGGGAGCTGGTCCAAGCCCACTGTCATTACTGATGGGCGGGAGGGGGGGGGGGTCTGAATGAGAAAGGCTGTGTGATTGATTTCAAATAAAGGAGGAGGGGGAGGGACCCTCTATTGTCTGACTGTAACCCTTCACCCAGCTCAATCTGGTGGCGAGGGATCCTCAGGTCCACAGCCGGGCCGGACAATGAGGGCTTTGCCGGCTTAATGGGTGTGACTACAGACTAGAGGGAGTACTTTGGGGGAGTTGAGGAGAAGGGGTGCATTGGGTTAGTTTGAGCTTGTGTGCAAATGAAGAGGCTCTTATTATGGTAATGCCCCCCACCCCCAATCCTGATCCCCCAAAGCCTCCTGTCTTTTTAAATTATAAATCTTTATTCAGATTTGCCGCTCTGACATCCAGGAGCAGCTGTAAACATATTTTACTATTAGATAAAATCACAGAAAGACGCCTTCCTCCTGAACTGACCTCAAAAAGAGCAAACAGTGATCACCTTGCGACGCTTGTGACCAATTTTAAATGAAAATGGAAGGTTTCATTCCAGCAGCCAAACTCAACCTACCACCATGTGTTGGTTAAAATGTCTTTCACTTTCGGTCGTCTTATTCTGACACATGCTTTTTTTCTCCTCTTAGATTGGCATTCAAATTCTGCAATTATTTTTACATTCCTGTAATCTTCTGGTACCAGCTCCATTTGTAAACCTGTTCTCGAGCAGAGAGTTATTTTAGAAATATCTAATTTATTTGTTTAATGTTTTGTTTTTATATGAAATAAAGTATAATTTAAAATAAAACTCTTGTGCATATTTTTCCATGTTGTGGTGGCAAAATCCTAATATATTTCTATCCATGTTATGAATTAATCATAAAAGGAACATGATCATTCAAAGCATAAAATTCAAACAAGGGGTTGGTAAATTGTAAAAAGCAGTTTATAAGTCTTCAGCCATACTGAATACAAAAGTCCAGGCTGACGTCAAAGCACCAATGTGCTATCATGGCCTAGTCAAAGTTCAGACCCAAATCCAGTTAAGATTCTGTCAAAATATTTTTGTAGAACTGAGTTGTTCTTTTAAATTTTGACTCAGGTGATCATCTATCAAAAGATAATGTGGGATTAAGTTGGCCTGCTTAGCAGTGCGATTATTCGTTCAAGACTCCCTGGTGAGGACTCCTCATCCTCATTCAGGAGGCTAATCTGATTAGAATCAGATCAGCTGGAAATTGTTTAGCTGTGATTTGGTCTGAGTTTCTCTATTGGTCTTGGTTCCTTTTCTAAAAAAACATATATATACAAATACAATACAAATATCTGTATCACTTGTTGCTTATTTACTTATTCATTTTAAAGCAAACACCATTTCTATAAATTCTAGAGTTTTACTGGTGACTCAATGTGTTTTTTTTTTCTTTTAAATCATATGTAGTATTACAAATGCAGTCCACGCTATATATAATGTAAGTCTTGATTAATATTCATGCAGTATTGGTCCCAATTTAACTTTATTTTGTACATGAGACATTATGAACACCTGGATTTGCTTGAATCGGTGTTGAATGGTTTTAGTTATTTGCTGCTATATTCATTTGAGTTTTTTGTCTTATTTTCTTCAGAAAAAAAAAGAAATTACAACAAAGCACCTTCCTTTTAAAACCAGTGGTCTGTGCTGTGACAAAAATCCTCATGCATGTGCAAAATGAGAAATAGAACCAAAAAGTTGTATAAGGGAAGGAGAGAGAGATGAAAGACAGAGACGCCGAGACACAAGAATGAAGAGATCAGGTTAAAGGTCAAGAGGAGGGAGGAGAGGGCAGCAGTGATCCCAGCCAGCTATGCTGTTTGATGTCCATGAGTGTTACCCCGAGATTTGGCTGAGCGAGTCAGTGAGTGTGTGTTTGTGGACATGATGACATGGCAGTGTGTGCATTATCTCCTGTGCACATGGTGTGTGGTCTGCACTAGTATGCAAGCATGTTTATGTGTCTTATCTCCCATGAACAATAAATCTTTCACTCCCCCTTGATTCGCTGCAGCTCTCAGATTGAAAGCCCTTCTGTAACAGAGGACCAACATGCTGTCTGGTGTGCAGCACTTAATCATAACTTTTGTTAAATGTGGTTTTAAATTACAAAAGGATACATATGATCATATCAAATGTATGCTTTTATTATGCATTAATTAAGCTTCCCTACTCTGACCCAGCTGCTGAAACTAGGACACAAATTGGTGCTGAATTGCCAGAAAACCTGCTTCAACTTCAGTCTTTTGCTCTAAATTATCACAAATTTGTTCAAAAAACACACTAGTTTCAATTTGTTTATCTTAATCAGGAAAAATGTCTAACAATAAAACAGTTTTATAGAAAGCGGCGTCCTCATATGTGCCCAAAAGAAGGATTATAACAACAATTAAATTAAACTGGTCATGACAACAATCATTGATTAAATTATAGGTCATGGAGCAGATCTAGATATTTTCTTATACTCTGAAGAATTTTTTTTCATCTAATCCTCATCTACTAAAGATTTTCCTTTTAACCCGACAGGTCTCTGTCTCTCCGTTTTGAGTTGTTTCTTATAAATCTGACACTGCATTATTAATAGCCATGTATATATTCTCCTTCCTAACTACAGTGAAGAAGTTTGATCAAAGTCATTTCAATTGTAAATGCCAAACTGCATCTATAAACAAGATCCCAGTATGGCAGGTATACATTAGTGCCGCACAATATTTAACAAACTTATCATTACAGTATTACTGGAATAATGCAAAAAAAAAGAAAAAAACCTTGCTGCAAGAAAAGTCCCAGTTTTATTATAGTACTATTAAAGGTATAGTGGCGGGTTTTCACAATTTTTTTAAAAGACTCTAAAAAAAATGCCTATTAAACGTGTGTGAGATCATGCATAAGCCTATTTCTCCTCGTGCAAACTCTGTTTAAAAGTTGTTGTTTGCATTGCTCATGGAAGCTTACTTTCCAAAAGAAGATTTTCAGAAGATTTTTCCTCTATGTCAGACTCACCACCGGTAAGTGAAAATGGGGATTGACAGTTAGGAGGACCACTTATTTTGATGATCCACCCGGAAAAAGAACATCCTCCAGTATACCTTTAAGTTCTGATTCCCTGTGTCAATAACTTGTATGGCTATAATTTATTTAATGCAGTATTAGATGTTTTAGGGGGGTGATATGATGACAAGGTTTAAATTCATTAATTAAAAAAAAATGTCCTTGCACAAAACCTCAGCTTTATACCTCAAGTAGCTTTTCCAATATAATATTGCTGTTGAGATTGAAATATTTGTTTTCCATTAGCTAAAAAGACAACTCATCATCTGAGCTCTTTGTGTGGTCTAGGCACAAAGAAGAAAGCTATTGAAAGTATTAAATTGTTTACTGCGTGCCATATCATAATTACAACATTCACCAGTAGTCCTGCATATTGCTATTAGCTGTGTATCATCTTGCAGCCCTGGTTGATATTGTGGTAAACTAGGCCTGCAGGAAATGAAAACACAGATAATAAATAAAATATGTGGGCTAAAGCTGTATATACTGGGCAGAATATTGGTCCTACTTCTACCAAATGACTTAAATGGTCGAAGGTTGAATCCAAAGTTATTTGGTAAAGCAGCAATGGAACTAATTTTATCATAGGATATGTTTTGCTTTATCATGTTTTCTTTTCAGTTCAGCTCATTCAAGAAATAAATAAAAAGAAGAAAATAAAATATTTCTTTGACTCACTCATCTGTTCTGGCGGTAAAGTTAGCCTATAACTTGATTCCCATACACTCCCAATTTTTATAATATTTAAGACACATCTTTAATAAATAATTATAAAATTACTCAAACTTAAGATCATTTATATAATTTATATTAACCTGTAAACATTTCTGTAAGAGTACAAGTAGAATTTGAAAATCTGAATTTTTATATTTATATTCAGTGCAAAAATACCCCCTTAACGGTCTCACAAAGGTTGTAGCTTAGTTTACTTGTGCCTTGGAAAATCTAAGAAAAATCAGAAAAAGGATGGAAGTGAGTTTGGAAACAAGAAACTCTGGACATGAGGAAATAAAGAAAAAGGGACACAAGGACAGGACAAAATAAAGAAGAGAGGTAGGATATAAATGGGGAATAAGGGAATGAGGGAATGGGGGTAGGATACAAGGGAAAGAACAAATGCAGAACACAAGGAAGTAAATAAGGAACTTACAAAGGAAGGATGTGAAGAAGAAAGGAGCGCGTGTAAACTTAGCTTTCCACTCCCTGACCATTTTAAATTCAAATCCAGAATAAACTGTATTTGACTCTAATGACAGTTAGAGTGAATCATTTTAAGTTATCGTGATATTATTATTTAGCACAATCAATATATTTTGGCCTCTATTTGTTGAATCAACAGTAGTTATCGTCACTTGGCAAAACTTAATAATCAAAGGATCAGATTTGTTATGAAGAGACTCAGACTGAAGGCTTTGATCCTCCAGGAAAGTAAATCCAGGATAAAATAAACAGATCTGCTGACAATATCCGTCTCGCCTCTCACAACTCTTCAGCCTCATATCCTAACAGGAATTCAGACTGCAACAGCTCTGATAGAGACAGCCTAAATATTTAAGGCTTCCAGAGCCAAAGCTGCTCTCATATCAGCTCCTAAGCACATGTTTGTGTCACCCAACGCAACACAATCACAAATAAAATGTTTAAGAGTATGGAAAGAATTTATAAAAAGGCACATTTATTGCAGATAAATGTGATTGGGAATGTTCTGTGCCTCTATTTTTGGTATTTCTAAAACAATCAAATCAGAAATTAATGTTATTGAAATGTTTTTGTTGGCTAGTTTTAATGCTCAATGTAGAATGAAGAAGGAAGGCACTATGAGAGATATTACCTGATGTTTTCCAGCAATTTGGGCTGTAAATTCTCATGATGAGGAGAAGAGCCAAGAAAAAGTCCAAAAACTCTTTTAACTCAGAGAATGTTTAGAAATATTCCCTATATGTTTGGTCCTCAACCTTAAAGGTGCAATCTCTAAGCTTTCTTTGAACAATGTTCAAATCATATGCTTGCTGTAAAGGAAATTCATTTTCTGTTGTAGACCAATGATGAAATGGTAAAATGTTTAAATAAGAAAATAAATTCTTAGAAGTAATGTGAATTATAGGTTTCTATTAAAAGTGATTTAAATCCTACATTTATAAGTCTTTAATTATATATATATACCGGTATATATATATAATATATATAGTTATATTATAGTTATATTATAGTTCTTATAGTTCTTGTGTATGAGCTGAACCATGTATGATGTCAAAAGTTATGCAAGATGTTAATCTAATTCAAAAATGACCCAGGCAGGCAAATTTAACAGTTTTTTACGTGTATAAATTCATGTTAGAGTAGTAATCTTTATATAGCACCAATTTACAGCACATATCATTATGAGGCACTTTGCAAAGACAGTACAGTCAGGTTGGTTAAGTTTCTATTCAGGAAAACCAGTTGATTGCATCCAGTCATTGACTTGCAACAATTTTCACTTGCATTTTGACTCTTTTGCAATCCTTTACACGGAGTAGGCATCTGCACGCAAATGCCATCTTAAGGGTTTAACTTTAGGAAGCATTTGGTGATTATTTCTGATGAGTTCACATTGACACTGTTAAGATTTATCAGCCATTTGTCACAGGGCACAGGCCAGACACATTGGAATCCACGTGCAGAGCTCTCGTAGTGCACAAAAAGATTTTCAAGGAACCTAAAAAGATTATGTGAAAAAATAGTTCATATGGAAAAAAATATAATGGAAAAGATAAAATATAAAGAATTAACAGGACATATATGGAGGCTAAGTATGTACATATAGAAAATTAGCAGGTAAAGTATTATGAAGTAACATCACAAAACATATCTGTTTATGTATATAACAATGCACAAAGTGTGGATGTGCTGTGCAAATAAATAATATTTATCAATTAAATATTGATGAATAGACAAGGCTGCACATTGTCCATTATGTTACTATTATTATTATTATTATGCTCTTCTAATGTTTCAATTAAACGGAATTAAGCAGGTATAGTTGGCACTTAATAAAGGTTTTCTTTTCTTTTCTACTGTATGTTGTATGAAATAATATTATTGTAGTTAAAGTGAAACAAAACTGTGACAACTATTTGAGCTAGTGAGGGTTTGTAGAGGTCAATATGACTGGGAACAGCAGAGTGAACTGAATCATTTTGATTATGTGAAAATGTAAAAACTTACTTTAGTGCATAAACTGAACAGATCCTAAAGAATGGATGGAGAAAAAGGCAGAACCACATAAGAGAAGGAATTAATGTGAAGCAGGTGAGGCAGAAACCACTAAGGAAAGGAGAGCTGATGTATATGAGTCAAGTTAACCTGAGACCAATAGAAACACCAAAGAAACAATTACAAAGAAATACAAATATTTAGACTGTCTAACTCTATTTCATTCAAAAGACAGGAAGCAGAGGTGAATCTTTGAAAGCATCTTAATTTGAGCATCTATTACATGAACTGGTATAATAAATACAAAAAGTGTAGAAAATTTAATAATCTGTTTATCATTAGTTCCTGTGATTTGGTAAGCTTTGACTTTTAATGTCTTTATAACAGCTTTTTAAAATAGCTGTTATAAAGATATTAAAAGTGGCTTTAATAAAAAATGTAATAAACTGCTTGTAAGAGCAGCAAAATACATGTTATGAAAGTTTTATTTATCTTGTTTTAAAGTTGTTTAAATTGTCATTACAATGTATAATGCCAGTTATACATCTTAAAATATTTTTTTTAAGATGTTGAAATCTGTAAAGTATAATATATCATGTATGATATCATTTTTATTTATTTATTTAGGATTCTGAAACTGCCTTAAAACTAAAGCTTTCTCCCAAATCCAATGTTTTGCTTTTCAGCTGATTTAGTCAAATCAGAGACAATAAACGTGTTTTCTCAAGTAAAGTGTCTGGATATTGCTTTCTAATTTAAATAAAGTCTGATGTGTTTTATCACGTAGCCTCTGCTATTGAAGCAAATAGTTATATGTATTGGATTATATGTATTAGATGTAAATTATATATTTGGATTTTGTAGGGGGTTTCTTGCATGAAAAAGCTATTTAAACTAAAAAAAAACTGGTTAAGCTGGCATTTATTAAGTTTTTGATTCAGGATAGGAATGAGGTTAAATCAATAAGGGTTTTTGAGATTAATGAGACCTCTTGTGCTGTGTGAAATCTGAGAACCTTTTTGGACGAAACAGGTGAGCATATCACCCGAATTAACTCTGAAATGTTGTTCATTTCAGAGTTAATGCTGTCTATCTTTGATATTCGATGTTGCTCTCATGACCACAGATTGGGGGAAAAAAGAGTTTTTAAAAAATCAAACAAAGCATAAAAAGAGCTTGAATCATATTGAGGAAAAATGTATATTGTGTCGTATTTTTTATCCCTCTTGGGCAAACTGTCATTGTCAATGTTTTATCAGACTGGCTCTGGAAAACAGATGCAAACTGTGGATTGATCAGTTATTCAATAGATGGCAGAATGTATTTCAGTATTTATAACTTTTTCTTTTGCTGTGATTTATAAATTTTAAGAAAGAAAAATAATACTTTTTACTTTCTTTTTCCCCCCTATTTTCTTGCTTTTAGTAAATGATAAAACCACAGAGCAACTCATCTGTTTTATCACAGATTAAAGTTTAACTCTTCCACTGAAGAGCTTTGAACTCTGGACCATATATTCAGAGTACAAGGCTGTCTGTGAGTGTGTGCGCCTGTTTGTGAAAGATCCAGAGCAGTATTTGTTAGTCTGCGTTATCTACTGACCTCCGGAAGTATTTGTGATTGCGTCTACACACACACTGAGTGATAAGGCCAGGAAGACAGTGTGGACACAGGATGTTGAGTTAACCCTAAAAAAACACGAGGGAGGCTTATCGCACAGAGAGGCGTCCGGAACACAACAAGCAGCCACGTGGATGTAAAGTACTGACACTGCTGACGCAGAGAGCAGACAGCTTGCATTGATACACTCTGCTCTTTTCATTATGTAAACATTACTGCACACCAACCCAAAACACTTTAAATTTGCTTAAATATGACATGCAAGCCGCAGAAAACAGGTTTCCCATTGACTCTGGGTTATTTTGAGGTACAAGAACAATGATAGGAGGCAACATCATTCAGGGAAACTATCTGTCTGATCAGTAGAATTACTTTCCAAAAGAATCTGTCAGATTTAGGATTTGCACCAGAAAATCATGTGATGAGGTGAAAGTCGTATGCTTCAAAAACATTTAAAGTTAATGATTCACTGTTGCAGGAATACACTTTACACTCATTCAGTAAATGATTCATGTTTTCCAAAAAGAGGAATATATCAATGTAAAAAACAGTTCTCCAAAAACATATTCTTTTTCACACTATAAAACCTTAAGCTTTAATCTTCTTATGCTAAGATTTTATTGGATCAAGAAAAAATACATAGTTCATAATGGGTTGCTGGAAAAAAGCATTTCGGAAGTTTCGTCTCCATTTTCAAAAAAGTGAGTCATGCATGTGTTGTTAGTCTCCAGAATCAATGCTTTGTACAGGCTCCTCCTGGAGCAATAATAACCTGAGTCCCAACCAGATCTGTGCATCTGCTGCGGTTTAGCTCATTCATCTTTGCAAACAGCCAAGTGTTGGCCAGATTGGATAAAAAGTATTTACAAACATATTTCTTTAAATTTTCCAACAGATTCTAAAAAACATCCGGGCCTCCATTGGTTAATACATTTCCATTGATGATTTTGGTGTGTTTTTTTTGTTGTTGTTTTTTTTGTTAGCACATTCAACTTTGTTAAGGACAAAGTACCCATTGAGAATATTTTCACCAAACTTGCCTTCACCTGCCACTGAAAACTAGAAGTGTGGCACCGGCCTTGCTGAGCTGTGCTGTAAGTTGTCGATCCAGTGGATTGGAAGACTAGACTCACCAGCCGGGTGTCAGGAACAATTGGCTTCCCTCATTGAGAAAGTTGTGGGAAGTTTAAAGGAGGTAATATAAGAATGCATCCATCCATCTTCTCCCGTTTAATCTGTCAGGGTCATGGTGGGGTTGGTGCCTTTCTCCAGCGGTCTATGGAGACCTGTCGTCAACAGTACTTTGCAGATGAAACAATATCCAACGCTAAAATTAGATTCTGGAGCTCTTTTTTGAACCTTTATCTCTTATGATCCTTCAGCGTTTGAAGTTTTCTGTTGCGTCTGTATTTGAATTACATCCCTGTTTTTTTACATCTCCTTGGCGTTGCCTCATTAGTTTATTTCTGTAATGCCAAGACTGTGCACCCCATAATTTAGCTGTACAACAGAAGAGGTTTCAGATTAATTTGATTTTGAAAAATGAGCATGAAAACTGGATAAACGTTCAGGAATACACATAGAAATCTCTTTGGAGGACAAAGCAAGGTTAGTGGCCGAACGTATGTTAATGGAATGTGCATATGTATGTTCGTTCTTCATTTTTCTGTGTTTTTAATTTATGTCTGTGTATTGTGTGCATTTTGAGCTGGTGTCTCAGCAAAATATCATTACAGTTACATGATATCAATAACAAGTTTTGATTCTTGATGCTAAAATAGAACACTATGCTCTAAATGAAAAACACATTCTTCTTTTTCCTGTTTCAGACAAGCTCATCCTGTAGAAATAATGGTGTGAAAAAGCTCAGAGACAGGAGGCCCCAGTATCCTGAGCTGGACATGCAGACAGAACAGGGGCCCCCATAAAGCCCAGATTTCCCCTTCGTTCTTCTTCCTCCCCACTACTGACCGGCCCTCCTTATTTATTGCTATGTAATTTCTACACACTAATTGATTTGGCTCGGCTTTCAGGCTGCAGGCAGACAGGAAGCCAACTATCCCAGAAGTTAAGACGAAGAAAAGCGTGTCTATGTGAGTCTGTAAAAAAAAAAAAAAAAAAAAAAACAGATGTTACTGAAAAATTTAACCCAAAAAAATTAAATAAAGGAATAAACAGTTAGTTATAACTAGATGCTATAAAATATTTTCCCTTCTCTAATTCTGTGTACCACAAATATTGTCTTATCACCAGGTGAATTGGGATCATAGCAGAGTCCTTGCATGTTTTTCAAGTAAAAGTTCACGAAATTATAAGACTTATCTTTCCACAGTCTCTACTTATATGATCATTTTAAAGTATACAAAACTAAAGCTAACCTTGAATTTAATGCTGAAATTTCTTGCATGTGAAGTCTTTAAATATGAGAGATGGAAAAAACAGATGAAGGATCACAGTAGTATGGAAGGAATGATACAAGGAAGCAATAGCTCTGACATCAGGTCTTTTCAGAAAGATATAATAGTTAAACAGAATCGGCAGGCCAGGTATTACCTCTATGGTAAAAAAAAAAAAGAGAGAGACCTTTTATTGAGGAGCTGCAGACTAAGGCCCCGTCCACACGAAGACGAACCCTGGCCTAAACGCACAAATTTTTCACCAAACCAGCCTCTCATCCACACGAAGCCGGCGTTTCGGGGGTCTGTAAACGATCATTTTTTTATTCAGCCTTCAGAGTGGGAAGATTCTGAAACGCCGTTTTCGCGTTTCCATCTTTACGCCCTAACCGCATATTTTTTTTTACACGCATGCGTCATAGCGTCGCCTCTACACACGCATGCGCGACCAGTATCACAACAACAATGGCGCCGTTGCTGCTAATGCTACTCACCCTGCTGTCGGGCTTACAACAGAATCTTCTTCTTCTGGAATATCTCCAGGAAGAACAGAGCAATATCGACGACATAGTTCAGCACCTGAATTTCACTTAACCACGAAAATGGACCCGCAGGGCAACCATGTATAAATATTAGTGCACATGCCCAACATTTCGTCGCTTATTTTTGCTTTGGCACCACAGCGCCACTTACAGGCCTGGCATACATTTTGCAGCGTTTTCATGCATTCGTGTGGACGCTCACATTTATTTTACGTCTCCGTCTTTACGGCAAACGTTTTGGAAAATATCAGCGTTTCGTGTTCGTTTTGACTTCGTGTGGACGGGGCCTAAGGAAAAACGTCATGATTAAGGGGTCTTCAAGTTTTCGTTCTTGCTTTTTTATTACAGTTCCCTTGATGTTTCTTGTTCTTTCAGTCAAGCCTTCCTAAAGCATATCTACGCTTTGATTTTTACTTTTTTTATTTCCCTCTTGAGGTTATCATTTTGGTTATAATTTATACTCTTTTGTTGTTCTCATGTTCCTTGAAATTATTTCCTGCTACTTCATTGTTTGTGTTTTGGTACTTTTTAACGAATTAGAGCCCCTGAACACAACCAACGACACTTTGGAGTAAAAAATTTAAACAGTCTCCTTCCGTGTTTTGAAATCTGATAGCAGTACCTGTTGAAGGATTTAGTCATAGAGTTAGTTGCACAGACTAGGCCACATTCACCATTCTAGATGTCAGGGTTCTGCCCTCTGTTTTGGTTTATTTTTAGTTGCTTTGTATTTTTGTGTTTTGTTTTAGTTGTTTTCTAGCTGTGTTGTTCTTTAGTTACTCTCTGTTCCCCCCTTGTGCTTGTTTCCTTTGTTATATTGGTTATCAACTTTAAGATAAGTTAGTTTCAAATACCAGAAAGGTGTTTCCAAATGATTGAAAAGTATTAAGATAAATATTGTTTGGCTGTTTGTGAAGCATCCAGCTGTTTGCTGCGTGCTTCCACCTCTTGGCCAGGTGTAAACCTAGTCTATTCTTGTGTGCAGTTCTGTCTGCATTTCAAGTTATTGCCCTTAGATTACTGTATGTTTTTTCCTTTTGTTTAACACAACTGTAGATGCTGGAGATCGGCCTGTTTTCCAGTTTAGTCCTGTTTCTCTGACCGTGACTGGCTGGATGTGCTCTCTTCATCCTCTGACATGGTAGTTGGCTCGGAGCTCGTCTGCCTGGCTGTGTGTTTCCTGGACGGGGCCGCCTTTTACAGCTGCTTTTTGTATCTCTGCTTCTGTCTCCTTGAACCCCAGTCGGCCTCAGAAGATGGCCGCTCACACTGAGTCTGGTTCTGCTGGAGGTTTTTCCTGTTAAAAGGGAGTTTTTCCTCTCCACTGTCGCTACAAGCATGCTTAGTGTAAGGGATTGCATTTAAGTCACTGAGTCAATGCAATCAACTGGTTTTCCTTAGATAGAAAACTTTGAATCAATTTGACTGTATGATCTGGTTGAAATGTAAATTGCCTTGATATGACATGTTGTGAATTGGTGCTATATAAATAAACTGAATTGAATTGAACACTTTCTTTGTAATACCTCATCTCACTTTTGTTTATTAGCCCCTCTATTTTAGTCTCCATGTTTTCTTTCTGCCCTAGCATAACCCTCTGATTATATTACCTCTATTGGAGGTCGGGAGCATTTTTCACTCTTTTCTCAGAGGTGAAGTTCACCTAATGCCATATACACTCACCGGCCACTTTATTAGGTACACCTGTCCAACTGCTCGTTAACACTTAATTTCTAAGCCACCAATCACATGGCGGCAACTCAGTGCATTTAGGCATGTAGACATGGTCAAGATGATCTCCTGCAGTTCAAACCGAGCATCAGTATGGGGAAGAAAGGTGATTTGAGTGACTTTGAACGTGGCATGATCGTTGGTGCCAGAAGGGCTGGTCTGAGTATTTCAGAAACTGCTGATCTACTGGGATTTTAACGCACAACCATCTCTAGGGTTTACAGAGAATGGTCCGAAAAAGAAAAAACATCCATTGAGCAGCAGTTCTGTGGGCGGAAATGCCTTGTTGATGCCAGAGGTCAGAGGAGAATGGCCAGACTGGTTCGAGCTGATAGAAGGGCAACAGTGACTCAAATAACCACCCGTTACAACCAATGTGGGCAGAGGAGCATCTCTGAACGCACAGTATGTCGAATTTTGAGGCAGATGGGCTACAGCAGCAGAAGACCACACCGGGTGCCACTCCTTTCAGCTAAGAACAGGAAACTGAGGCTACAATTTGCACATGCTCATCGAAATTGGACAATAGAAGATTGGAAAAACGTTGCCTGGTCTGATGAGTCTCGATTTCTGCTGCGACATTCGGATGGTAGGGTCAGAATTTGGCGTCTACAACATGAAAACATGGATCCATCCTGCCTTGTATCAACGGTTCAGGCTGGTGGTGGTGGTGTCATGGTGTGGGGAATATTTTCTTGGCACTCTTTGGGCCCCTTGGTACCAATTGAGCATCGTTGCAACGCCACAGCCTACCTGAGTATTGTTGCTGACCATGTCCATCCCTTTATGGCCACAATGTACCCAACTTCTGATGGCTACTTTCAGCAGGATAATGCGCCATGTCATAAAGCTGGAATCATCTCAGACTGGTTTCTTGAACATGACAATGAGTTCACTGTACTCAAATGGCCTCCACAGTCACCAGATCTCAATCCAATAGAGCATCTTTGGGATGTGGTGGAACGGGAGATTCGCATCATGGATGTGCAGCCGACAAATCTGCAGCAACTGTGTGATGCCATCATGTCAATATGGACCAAACTCCCTGAGGAATGCTTCCAGCACCTTGTTGAATCTATGCCACAAAGAATTGAGGCAGTTCTGAAGGCAAAAGGGGGTCAGACCCGTTACTAGCATGGAGTACCTAATAAAGTGGCCGGTGAGTGTAATCCTTTAGTCTGTCTGATATTCTGTCTGTGCATCATGCTTTGTTCTGCATGTTCATCTCATCTAAGTTCTCCAGTTATTTATTTAAATTTTCACCATGCTCAGCCCTGGTTCCTGTCAACTCTTTAGTTCTTCACGTGGTGGGAGTGTAGCAAAAAGCATTGAACGGCATTTGAAATTGGACATCGACAATTTGTTCCAACATTTAAAATGCTGTGTTTTTTTCTTTTACCGTTTGTTTGCTTATTGTTGAAATACATTTGCGTTCTTTTGTTTTGATTTACTAATTTGTCCATTTATAAATTTTTTTTTATAATTTAAATTGCCCTTATTTCATATGATCCCTTTTCTTTCCAGGGACCGAGTAGTAGACCTGAAGCCATGTTTTAAACAAAGAGATGTTTTAATGGACTTGTTCAGTAAAATAATGTGGACTACTCTGTGTTCAGGTAGTGAATGTGACCCCCTGCAGGTCTACACAACATGATGAAATGTTGTGCTTTTACTAGCTGTAAGTGGTAAACTCTCATATTAGAAATATTTTAAAAGAAATAGGCTATGTATAATGTGCTTTACTAAGTAAATTGAGTTCCTGAAATAGACATCTTAATAATATTACATTTACTGAACATGGCTGGCTGGCTGGCTGGCTGGCTGGCTGGCTGGCTGGCTGGCTGGCTGGCTGGCTGGCTGGCTGGCTGGCTGGCTGGCTGGATGGATGGATGGATGGATGGATGGATGGATGGATGGATGGATGGATGGATGGATGGATGGATGGATGGATGGATGGACAGACAGACAAGGCAATAGACACAATACATGGAAAGACAAAAATGTATAACAAAGGATAAGCACAAAAGATAAAGAGGTTAATATCAGGCACAAAAAACAAGGTTCCAAAACAGCACAGTAAACAGATTAGTTGACCAAAACCTGCAGCAAACAAAAAAAGGTTTCAGTCTTGATCTAGTTTCTGCACATCTTAAGTTTTCAGAGATTTTGTTCCAGATCTGAGGAGAATAGAACCTTTATGCAAATGGCTCTACTTGGTTCATACTTAGAATCGACTGGTAAATATATTTCAGACTAGTACCATGTAATCCATTTATAGGCCCTATTAAACAGGGAACCAGTGCCATCTTCCTCTAAAACCAAGTAGCTCCACTGAGTTTGTAGCAGCAGGTAATTTATTGCATTATTTTTATGACACTGAACTGGCTGTTTTCTGTGAGTTGCTGACCTTTTACCTAAAGTCGTTTGCGGGATAATTTAATTGAACCTCTGACCTCAAACCACTTAGCATAGAGCTAGCATAACACTGACCCTGTGTCGCAACTTAAATGCTGCTTGGTTTGGCTCAGAGACGTTTACTTTTCTATTGCATGTTTTAGCCCATTTACAACTAATTACTTGTAATTTATACTTAATTTACATTCCAACTGAAATGACTCCAAGGCAGACTGTAGCAGGGTTTTGGGTGATTTTTTTTTTCCCTTTAAAACACACAGAAACACACACAACTTAATAATTAAAGTCATTTTAAGAGATACAAACATGTAGTTAATCTGTCCAGATTACTATCTCACCAGATTACTATCAAAAATATTTTGAAGTATTTTTACAGATGGAGTGCTGTTTTTTTTAGGGGGTCAAAGCAGACGCATGAACTTGTGATTGCAGGATTATTGAAGTTCTATTGGACCAATTTCTGTTTTATCTGAAATTTTTTATTGTTGTTTTTAAAGTTTTTGCTTTTCTCAGAGGTAATATTACCACTAACCACATAGCATTTTTTTCTAGGCACTATACTTGGAGTCACTCCACTGAAAATGTATTCTACTATTTATCAGAGAAATGACCTGTATTCTGTGTGTCTATACACTGGATACTATACTAGACTTAATGTCTGAACATCCACTGTTAAAGCTACCCTGCATAACCTATGACCTGAGTATCTGTTTTAATTGAGATATATATTAAATGACTTTTGAGGATCAGACCTCCAAATCCTAGGCCATGGTTCTCCACCAGAGAAAGGTGGACTCCCCACTTCAGGTCGGCGGAGAGTCCTTGTCTCAAGTGTAGGAGTTCAAGTATCTCGCAGTCTTGTTCACAAGTGAGGGACGGATGGAGCGTGAGATCGATAGACGGATCAGTGAGGCGTCGGCAGTAGGGACTGACACAGGAGTGGATTTTCACTCCTGTCCCGTCCCACTCCCACAGAAAAAAATTGTGTCCCGTCCCGATCCCGGGCCAGAGTAGAAATCTAAATCCTGTCCCGTCTCACTCCTGGTGAAATTACTCCCGCTCCCATCCCGCTCCCATTCAGAATGACTCCCGCTCCTGCACCACTCCCATTCTTGTTTTTGAGCGCGGGTGAAAAGCTCAGAGCACTGTTGGTTTATGGGTCGTGTAGTTTTTTTGACTCGCATTATAGTGTAGGCTTCAAGGAAAAAAACTACAAAATGGCGGCGGCAGTACTGGATTTTTTTTCTTTCTATTTTATTTTATTTTTTGGCATCGATCCTAGTTTATTTTAGTTACTATTGGTTTGCTCCCGCTCCCGTCTGCTCCCGTTAATGTTTAATCCTGTACCGTCCCAATCACGTGATCGTTACTAATACTGACTCCCATCCCACGGGAATCCCACGGGAATCCCGTGACCCGTGGGATTCCCGAAAAAAATTCAGTCTCTAGTCGGCAGTGATGCGGCCGCTGTATCAGACTGTTGTGGTGAAGAGGGAGCTGAGTCAAGGGGCAAAGCTCTTGATTTATCAATCGATGTATGTTCCCACGTGCTATGGCCATGAGATCTGGGTAATGACGAAAAGGACAAGATCTTGGATACAAGCGGCCGAAATGAGTTTCCTTCAAAGGGTGGCTGGGCGCACCCTTTGAGATCTGGTAAGGAGTTTGGAGTAGAGTCGTTGCTCCTTCACGTCGAAAGGAGCCAGTTGAGGTGGCTCGGGCATCTCTTTTGGATGCCTCCTGGTCTCCTCCCTCAGGAGGTGTTCCGGGCATGTCCTATTTGGAGGAAGCCTCGAAGAAGTCCCAGAACACGCTGGAGGGACTATGTCGCTGAGCAGACCTGATGTCACCTTGGTGTCCCCCCAGTGCAGCTGGAGGAGGTGTGTGTGGATCGGGAAGTCTGGGCATGTCTGCTTAGACTGCTGCCTCCACGACCCGGCCCTGGATGAAGTAGAATAAAATGGATGAATATTCAGCACTTGGTGAATGACGATGTCCCGTGCTGGCTGCTGTTCTCAAAAACTAAGCTATATAATTTTAGAGCGAAGCGATGTGGCTGAAAACTGATAGATGCCAAATCCAATTCGAGGTTAAATTACACTGTTCACACTGCAGCAATATGAAAGGAGCTAAACATCTATGTTTTCAAAATACATTTCGAATAACAGACTAGATTTTTAGAAAGCCAGAATGTTGCTGTCTGCATCACATCTGCTTTTCTCAGAGGTGGTGAATATTCTGTGTTTAAACACGTTTAAAAAAGTTACCCAAGGCGTCATGTATGAATTATTGTGCAGTTTTTAAACAAAAAAATAGGGGTATAGAGAAAACTTAAGACTTGTGGGGAAAAAAGTCATTACACCTTTCAATTAGGCAAGGCAAGTTTATTTGTATAGCATATTTCAGTACATGGACAATTCAAAGTGCTTTACATGAATTAGATAACAAAAAAAAATAAAGAAAAATAAGCAAATAAAGATTTTAAAAACATGTGTGTCTATGCATACTAATTTGCAGAAAATCAAATACAGCTGGATACACCTCAAAGATCATTATTACAGCCAACCAACAACCTATTGAGTGACATCAGTGACCCACTACAGAAATCGACTGAAAATAAAATGTTTTTCAGCTTCGTTTGGTTCTACAAAGTTCATATGAAGTACAAAAGGTTCAATCTCCTGCTGCACTGCGCTCAGTTATCGCTTCATAAAGCAATATTGGGAAGTTTTTGTGCTGTGCTGCTTGGCTGAGATTTCTGGAGATGTTCTTGGTCATGTAAGAACTGTGGCACATTGATAGTTGGTGCTGCGGTCTCACCAGTTTTATGTGATCTCAGCTAATCACGTGTAAGAAAGAGAAATGCCCATTTTATTATACTGATTACTGTAATGCAAAAGAAATTGTTTTTACATATATATAAACTGTGGAAATCTACTGATCAACCACCTTTTTTTCTGCCACAGTGAAGTGTCTCTTGAAAAATAAACCTTTCTGCCTCACAGACCGATGCCTATTTACAGACCTAAACAGAGAAATGTTTACTTTTTAGGCCTACATCGGACAGAGATGGTTTCCATAATTCTTTTAGATGGTTTTGGTGTTGAATGAGGAAGAATGGAACTCAGTTTCCTTGTACAAGTTTAAAATCTTATCTTAACACCTCCAACTTATTAAAAAACAGCCTTGATGCTCCTTTAGATTATGGTAACTATTAGAGCCATTTTATCTGGTAAGATTTAGTGTTTTTTAGATTGAGCCAAACAGAAAAAGCTGCAATACATTGGCTATGTGAGTGATAACAAACAACATAGACACAGAGCCAGTGTAGAAAACATGTTGCTCACAAGCAACAGCTGGTTACATGCTGCTGCTGCCATTACACAGTAGAAGAAGAGGTGATTGTGGCGTGAAGCATTTTTAAAAAGACGACTGACCACAAGCCTGTCACCACATACAGGGAGCCATCCTTTATTATAGTATGTCGTAGTATTATATAATATAGTATAATTATATTATGTGTGAATGGGTTACATTTGTTTTAAATAAGTTGATCCTTGCCACGATAAATGTTTTTTTTTTTTAACAGAAAACTATCAGAGGAAAACTAGAGGTAGCATGAGCGAGAGAGAGCGAGAGGGGAAACAGGATGCTTTGAAAGATCAGTGTAAAGGGTCACCTTTAGAGTAAACAAGGGTTCATCCAAAAAAATATGTTTTAGAACTGACTGCAGAGACCTTTGGTTTGTGTTTTCAAAGCCAGTTATGGGTTGTTTTGTTGGTGTGGCTAATGAAACTAAACCAGTATCTCAGGAAATTATTTGAAAATTGATTGTTGTATTTTTTTCAGATAATTAAATATTGTTGTTATATTTTTTTTTTTTTACCTAAAACAATTTGAGTGAAAATACTGATTTTTTTAAAATACAGTAATCTGTAATTTAAAAGGTTATCAGAATAAAGGGGTGAACAGAAAATCCTACCAGCCTTCACATTGTCATCTGTAAAAAGATGTTGAAAGCATCATTTTTTTCCATTTCACAGTTTTTCTTCTTTTTGTATTGAAGTACAAGATAAAACACTGATGAAATATAGCAAAGTTTGTTTTTAAGACTGATAAATTAAAAAAGTTAAAAGGATATGAACAGTTTTTTTGGACAACAGTAAATTATTTTTCTTTGACTTTATACCAGTAATTATTCCACATGCATGACAGTTTCTTCAATTAAACCGGTTTTAAGTAGTTCAGCAGCAGCTAAAATTAATAATTCATCCTGCAAAAACAGTTAAACTTGATTTGCATTTTAAAATTCTTTATTAAACTGCAAGAACAAAGTCTGTCAATAAAACAAAAAGAAAACTAAAATAGCATAAAACCCTGAAGGTTCACTTTGCTGAACCACAAAAATACGCCCCCGCTCAGCTGTTTTTAAGGAACTCTGCCGCCTGTCTGTTAGAGCTGCTGCAGCGACCACATCACAAGCCCATCCACACATGGCCCAGGACGTTTCTGATGTATATGACCATGTGGGAGCCGCAGCTATTGATGGTGGGTGGTAATTTTCTTAGGCGTCGCCAAACGGGTGTGTTCGACGTATAAAACACATGTGTGTGTAGTGTGTGTGTCTCCACAGTGTCTCCCTGAGCCTCTGTTATGTTGAAGCTGCTGACAGGATCCCATTGGACACTTCATTAGTGTCAGAGAAGAAGAAACAAATCATCCAACAGTCGTCTTGTTTATTCTTCCACTTTAAATTAACAATAAATGAAAGAGGGTGAAGAGTTTAAGTGGAGTGGATGTAGAAATAACAGAACAATGAACAGAATGTTTCATCTTTTACATATACACTATATTTATTTTTATTTTATATACCCAAATATATTACATGTAAATACACTATTATATAAAACAGACCATTAATTGACTATTAATAATAGTGATACTATGATTTTTATGATTATTATAATTCCTATTATTAGTATTATTTGCATTACTATCATTATCACTACTTTGACTCTGCTTATTAAACTTATTTTAACAGTTATCATTTGTTTGTTAGTTTCATTGTTTTCTTGCTCATTTTTGAGTTTATTTAGTGTGCTGCATGACTGATTATGTCTGCTGGTGCTGTGTTGTTTCTAGAAGAACAATTTTCATGAGGTACCAACCAAAGGGATAAATGGGGTTCATCTGAATCTCTTGTCCAAATATCAACCTGAATGAAACTAGAAAAAAAGAAGTCAACATTTTTTTTTATAGAAGTAAAGCAAACAGCTGCTTAAGAAAATAGATGCGTTCCGATCAGGTTTTTCTAATACACATTTTGAAGTATTGCATCATGAAAGCTTGATGAAAAGGACAAAATAAAAATAAAAAAAACTCCCTAAAACATGCAGAAAAAAACTAGATTTTATGCTCCCTTGAGCTTGATTTTGGCTTTTGAGAAAGAAGGTTAATCTGCAAAATGGGAGATGGAAAAATTTTTTTCAAATCAGCTCTGACGTAGGAAATATTTACCTCTCATGACTGATCAGCTGTTTCTGTCTCGGCGACTTCCACTACTGATCTTTGGTCAGCGCAAGATTGCATCCTCTACTTCCTGTTTACTATTATGTAATATGGACAATGATGGAGGACAGCAATACAATTTCTTGTGCTTGGTTAATTTGCCTCAAACCAAATGCATTTTTAGTTGAATGGGAACACAGCTAGTGGCTAAAATCAAGATCAGACTTAAATAATCATTTCTAATTCAGAATTTGATACCAGAGTATGAGGTTTGGAAATTGTTCTTTGGTAGAAGAAGGAGTTTCTGATTAAATCCAAATAATAATATCAGAATTTCAGAGGTTTGTCACTGCAGTGTCACTGCTTGGATGGAAGGTGAAGCTTTTCACACCTCAAAGACAGCATTTATGTCCTCTTTTAGGCCCCGTCCACACGAAGACGAACCCTGGCCTAAACGCACAAATTTTTCACCAAACCAGCCTCTCATCCATACGAAGCCGGCGCTTCGGGGGTCTGTAAACGATCTTTTTTTTATTCAGCCTTCAGAGTGGGAAGATTTCGAAACGCCGTTTTCTCGTTTCCATCTTTACGCTCTAACCGCATTTTTTTTTTTACACGCATGCGTCATAGCATCGCCTCTAAACACGCATGCGCGACACAGTATCACAACAACAATGGCGCCGTTGCTGCTAATGCTACTCACCCTGCTGTCGGGCTTACAACAGAATCTTCTTCTTCTGGAATATCTCCAGGAAGAACAGAGCAATATCGACGACATAGTTCAGCACCTGAATTTGACTGAACCACGAAAATGGACCCGCAGGGCAACCATGTATAAATATTAGTGCGCATGCCCAACATTTCGTCGCTTATTTTTGCTTTGGCACCACAGCGCCACTTACAGGCCTGGCATACATTTTGCAGCGTTTTCATGCATTCGTGTGGACGCTCACATTTATTTTACGTCTCCGTCTTTACGGCAAACGTTTTGGAAAATATCAGCGTTTCGTGTTCGTTTTGACTTCGTGTGGACGGGGCCTTAAACTCCATCTATCTCCCAATCATCTCTGATCAGGATCCCTTTCCCTGCTGAAGACAAACATCCACTCCCTATGATAAGACCACCACTATGTTTCAGTGTGTAGTTCTGTTATTTCTTTTAAAGATGTTTTTTGTTGCCAAAAATGTTCGTAGTACAATGTAGTCATTACTGTCTGTGACATACAGGAGAACACGGGAAAGCATTATGGCATTGCATTTTGAAACAGTTTTTTATATTAAAATATGCCTTCTAAGAATGTACTGTTTAGCAGTCTGAAACTCTGCAAATTCTACATTTTTTGTTATTAAAAGCGAATCCATTACCTGTCAAAACATTTTGCTCCAAGCCATAGAAGTCAGTTTCCTTGCATTTTGTGGAGGGGATGTTTGGATTGACCTTTATCTCCTCTATATTTATAAGCAGGAGATGTTTGTATATCAGTTCACATCTCCTGGACATTCAGGAAATCTAAAGTTTTGGAGCCAAGTTTTTCCTTTTCACGTGCACTAATTCAATCTCTCAGTTGGTTTAACTCTGTCACGAACTCTTCATTTTTGCTGCAGTTGTTTTTAATGTTGGCCTGAGTCCACCACATCTCTCACTTTGAGCCAAATGTTAAAACAAAGATATGCACTTGGCAATCCTGCAAACCATCAGCTTTCACTGATACGACCACAGGAGGCTCTTTCCACATGGGGAGGCAAAGCAGTATAATAGTTTGTGGCAGATTTTTGCTTCAGCATTCAGGAAATCCAAACCCACTAAATGGCAATCTCTGGGATTGAACCTAGTTGTTGGTCATTTAAATAATGCAAAGTTCAAACCATTTATTCACTAACTTTCTGTAAACCATAAAGTGCATACTTTTGACCATAAAATCATGTTTGAGACATAGAATAAATATCCATGTCAAGTATTTCCTTTCACCTTTGACCAATTTAATTCAATACATGACAGTTTAAGCTGAGGCTGGAATGTGCAAAATATTTTCTGGAGGTTAAAGCAGGAAATACAGCAGTTTTTTAGCTCTAAGCGACGTTCAATAAATTAGGCCTCTATAATTTTTTTTTGCTTTCTTGTGTTTAAATCCTTCTCTATGAACATCTTTGGACTTAACTTACCTCTAAAATGTATAATTCAGCAAACCATTGACACCTAAATATAGATTTTTTTGTTACACTCTTTTAAATGGTTAGAGGCCCAGTTATGTCTGCAAACTATAAAGTAACAACCCTGTTAAATTGTGGGAAAGGCGGCTGTGTCAAGGTACAATGTTACAGAGAAAAAACTGGTTCGTTATTTCTGGCAGAAAAACAGATGTTTTTTCCTTCAAAGTAAGTCTCAGAATGAGTAGCCAGATATTGTGCAGACTAGTAAATTTGAGCTACCCAATAAAAACTTATTTAACCAATTAAAGGATCAAAATTATATTTCAGGTATATTGGTCTGTAAATGTGATATTCAATAATGGTTAAATTCTAGCAACATAAAGGGCTACATTGCAAAATTTTGGAAATGAGTTATTACAAGAGTTTGAGTTTGTGTACATCACCAGCGAGTCCAACAAAAGTACTGAGGCCAAAGTCAAACTTTCTAGCTAGTTGAGCTTCATAATCCAATGGCTGTTATTGTCATTAAACTGCACTTCTGGGATGGTGCTGGAAAAAAAGGGGGGAAAAAAACAAACTCTTCACTGTTTTGCCACTAGGGGCATTTTCTTTAGGACATTTGCTAAACTCAACAGTCTGATGATAAGATCATTCACACACCTACTGTAAACTCATTGCAGTCTTCTATTTGTATGCACTATAGCATTAATAAAATTAATAAAATAAACTAAAATAAGCTTGTGGTTTAAACCTTTTGCTTCCATCTGTATGACGGAGTATTCGGGCCAAAGTCGTAATATTATAAAAATATTATTGCCTAGTAATTTGACCCTGGGTAGACATGTATAAGTGAGCTGTTCCCTCTGCCACTAAAAGTCAGTTGTTCTTGGGTTTAAACTGGTTTTTCGTCCAGTGTGAAAGCAGTATCAGAGCACAGAAAGTGGACTCGGCACGTTGTGCACTATGCCAACAGAACCCCTCCTAATAAATGAAGAGAAAACCAAGGGAATGGTGCAGGTCATTGATCACAATGAAAACACAGGGAGTGGACCATAAAATTCTACCTACTAATGAGTCTTAAGTCGGGCGTACACTGTGCGATTTCTTTACCAATCGTTGCACGCAGCTACATCTACACTATGGTTTCATCGTACAGTGAGAGTTCACAGCTCACGATGTATGTTCTCACACTGTGTGGCCCGACGCTCTGATGCGATCTACCTGCTCACACTGTAGGTCTGTGAGTCCAAGTTGGACTCAGCTCAGCAGTGAGAAGGCGCTACTCTGACTCATCTATCTGGAAGCCAAACATCTAGAAGAGGAATATGAAGCTCACTAGAGTGAAACAAGCTGCCTTGGCAATTTGTGCAATTTTGTGCTGAAAGCCCTAAAAAGAAAAGGCGACGATGTATTTGGACAAAGACATGGCTGAGCAAACATGGCTATTACGGTCTGTCAATTTTACAGAATAAACTCTTATCACTCACACCCCTGCCATGCTTCTGTGTTTTCATCTGAGAAGTAAAAGAGGAAGAATCCTTGTTTCACACTGTGCGATTTGCCCACGACGGCCGACTGACAATCAAACATGTTTGATTTTCTCCTGACCTCTTGATTCCTG
The DNA here is from genome assembly GCF_016077235.1 of Cyprinodon tularosa. Taxonomy (NCBI): domain Eukaryota; kingdom Metazoa; phylum Chordata; class Actinopteri; order Cyprinodontiformes; family Cyprinodontidae; genus Cyprinodon; species Cyprinodon tularosa. Next base: position 670,600 of record NW_024038987.1, on the reverse strand, counting down.
ATGGGGAGGTGGTCGTGGAAGGCTGATCACCCCTCGTTACCCCTTGTACACCACACGATGCAAGATCAGGCTGAAAGTCGGCCCGATCAAAAAATTCTTGAACAACAGGAAAGTCAGCCCAATAAGGGCGAAAAAAAATCGCACTGTGTAAGCCCAGCTTAAGGCCTTTTGGAGTACAGCCGCCTCCTGAAGACCTTCTTTGACTCTGTGGGGGCATCGCTTAATTTCTATGGAGAAGTATGTTCGAGTAGTGGGCTATCTATAGCAGACAGGAAGGTAAGCTATAGATAGATACATGCAAATGGTGGAAGACAGAAGGACTCAAGCTTAAATAATATTAATTTTGTACAATGTCTCCCACCCCATGCACGAAGCTTTTGGTGTACTGCAGAGCTCCATCAGTGACATCATCCTAATTGCACAAAGGAGCGTTATCACAGATCCTTCAGACCAGCAGCTGTAAGACTTTATTACCATCACTGCTCCAACCAAGTTCAAGTGTGCTGCTTTTTGCAAAGCTTTTTTTTAGCTTCCTTTTAATAACATTTCTGCTGTATTTTTTTTTTATCAATCTTCGCTGTTGCTGCTTTAATTGTCACTTATTCTAAAATATTCTTTTTAAGTTAACCTTCTCCAGTTTTACAATCTGTAATTTTTTTAACAATTGCATAGTATATATGGTAAAAAATGTTGCCTTTACTGTACAATATTTGAATCTTCATTCAGAGTTTTACATACTTAAACATATTTTTGTGTGAATCTTCTTACTTTAAATGCCTGACACTTGTAACAACATTTCCCGATTGGAGTGGTCAATAAAGGCATTTTTCTATTCTTTTCTATTCTATTCTATTCTATTCTATTCTATTCTATTCTATTCTATTCTATTCTAGTCATGGATTGTTTCAACCGAAAGAAAGATTCCATTATGATAGCTACTCTTCAACCATTCAGGGCTGCATTGTTTGGAGACAAATGTCGCTAAACTGAAGAATCCCAAATGAAAATGTAAAGAATTTAACAGAAATATTAAAATAGCATTATATAGATTTTATTATATTTCATTATATTTATTCATTTGACTGCAAAAGGAATATTTAGGGGTGAATAACACTTTAAATGAAGACAAATATACAAAACAACCTGCTTAGTCAGTTACGTACTTTAGAATAGCATAACTTGGCTGAATGGATGAACTACTGACTTCATTACAATATTACAAGAGAGCCTGGTTGCTTTGAATCAAAGGGTTAAATAAATAAACACTAAAATCTTACACATTGCAGAATCTTTTTAGCTTTCCTAGTTAAAATTTGAAGTGTTTAGTGGGTGATGTCTTTTAGAACTTGGCCTTCTACATGCAGCTTCTCCTGACTTTTTCAGGTAAACTGACTGCAACTGTTATCGGGCTAATTATCAGATCTGCTCTTCCTCTCTGCCTCACTTCTCCTGCAGGAAAACAGGAAGGCAGGATTAAAGTGACGCGCTGCACTGAGATCCGGAGAGGCCGGATGAGTCCCTGGGTAGAATGCATCAGCACACACACATCCAATCACATCTTAAACAGGGAGATCCTAAACACACTGGGCAAAAAGTCACAATTAACACACACTTTCTCTCAGTATTTGATACACACACACTAAACCCATTAAGTGATCATGAGCAAACAAAAAGCAAAAACAGCTCCAGGAAAAACTTCCAGGATTTTGAATCTAATAAAGAAAATCATGGGGTGAGGAGGACTAGGACTGAGCCAAGAAACAATAAGGACCTCAGACTGAAGCCAAGAACTCCACAGCAATGTTTACGACCTACATTAGGGTTTAGACTCAGTCATTATAAGGAAGAGGTGCTCATTATAGCCATTTGCGGGAGGAAACAAATAGTCCCCTGTGACTACCATTTTAGCAGAAATGTAAAAGTGTAAAAAAAAACAAAACCAGTTGGGTCGACAAAAACATGCAAAGTTATCTTGGACAGATATCTGTGACCTCGAAAGGCGGTAATTGAGCGGAAAGGGGATGTAAAACATCCGCTGGTGAGGTTTAGGGTGACTGTGTATACAATCGCACTTACTCACACACAGCAGCGGTGGCAGAGTCAGGCTGGCCTCTGTCTGGCATTATCTCATAGCCTAAGCACTCCCGCTCCCTCTGAGGCCTGTGCATTACGGCGTTACGCGCATCTGCCTCGCATTATTCGGCAAATTATAAAAACGCTGCCAATCAGAGGACTCTTCTGAGAGTGGTAAGAGAGGTTTAAACACCTCCCTTTACCTATGGGAGACGACATTTGTCTTTTCTGTCTTTTGTTGGTTCTGTTCTGTGACAAAAGTTGTGAAATACTGATTAAACAGTTCAATGTAAACATATAAAGAGGCAAAAGAGGCGCTCATTTTAATGTTCACAGCTGCAAAATATAGTGGGAGGGGGGCCACAGTACCACAATCAGAATGTCCATGGGCAGCTTGTAAGAAATTCACATGACCTCATCGCATGACAGGTGGTTCTGTGTCACATTCTTGCTCTGATTGGGAATTATTATCAAAAAGTGGTATATTAGATTATGCTAATGAACCAGTAAAAATATATATATTTTTTTCAGGTCTTCATCTTTATAGGCTGCAAAAACAGATTGAAAAAAGTCATGAAATTATGTAGTACTGCTTCATTTTTCCCAATCTTTTTCCTGCTTTACTTTTTTTGACCCCCTGATGACATGTTTCAGATCAACAGATGCATTCAGAAACTCAAGGCTGACGAAAGGCTCTGCGGATTATTTGAATTCCTAATGTTTGACTTAGAAAAGAAGGAAATCCTAGAAGAATTCATAACAGATTGATTTTGATTTCTGGTAGGTAAAGATGGAAACATACTAGAGATAACAGAGAATCTATTAATTTTGACTTCTTTTATGACAAAGCAAAGACGACAGAACCAGTCTGGGAGAAGGTTCTCCTTGGGAGAGTCACTGTTGGTTCTGGAGAAGGATGTGTTAGCAGAGTCCGTTAGCTGCTTCAGCGTCTCACGTCTTATTAGAACAGACCTTGGCTTGGGTTTCCTAGCTCTTGCCCAGAGCTGCTTAGAGGTAGACTGAGAATCTTCTGGGTTTGGCTTGGAGGGTCGGCTAGGTTAGCTCTTCCAGAGCTTTCACGGAGGAAGCACGAGTCACCTAGAGGCACAGAGACAAACGTTAGGATCTGACTCGGGATTAAGGACATGGGAAAAATCACTGAGATCTAGGCTTTAGCGCTGACCAACTGGAACAACACTGCGGCGTTGAGGTAAGGTCTGAAGGCAGCTTATGTAGTGGATCCTCTGATGGTCTTGATGAGCTGCACCTGTGCAGGAGGCTCCCTCAGAGGATCCACGGCGGACTCTGCTGGAGAAAAGTGGTATTTTCTCCAGCTCCCAACAGTAACCCCCCCTCAACGACCGCCCCTTGGCGGTCCGGAGGAAGTGGAAGGACGGGAACGCTCGTACTCCTCGATCAGGGCAGGATCGAGGATGTACGAGCCTGGGACCCACTGACGATCTTCTGGTCCGTAGCCCTCCCAGTCGACGAGGTACTGCCAACCGCGACCTCGTCGACGGGAGTCTACAATACGGCGGACCGTGAAGGCTGGATGGCCATCGACTTCCAGGGCGGGTGGTGGGGAGTCGGATGGCGGGCACAAGGGGCTCGAGGAAACAGGCTTGATCTGGGAGACATGGAAGGTCGGATGGATTCGGAGGGAAGGAGGAAGTTGGAGACGGACAGCTGATGGGTTGATCACACGGGAGATTTTGAATGGGCCTATGAATCTCGGGGAAAGTTTTCGAGACATCCCCTTGAGGGGGATGTCTCGAGTGGAAAGCCACACTTCCTGGCCCACAGAATACTCAGGGGCGGGACGTCTCTTGGCGTCAGCGAAACGCTTGGTTGATTCAGCTGACTGGTTGAGTGTGGCAATGGTCTCCCTCCAAATCCTTCGACAGCGACGGATGTGATGATTAACGGACAGCACCGATATCTCTCTCTCATCTGCGGGGAAAAGAGGTGGTTGATATCCAAGACTGACCTGGAAGGGCGACTGTCCAGTGGATGCAGAACGGAGAGAGTTGTGGGCATACTCTATCCAGGGAAGGTATAGGCTCCAATCCACCGGGTTATTGGACGTTAGGCAGCGGAGAGTGGATTCCAGATGCTGGTTCATACGCTCGGTCTGGCCATTAGTTTGGGGGTGGTAACCTGAGGTAAGAGATTGTTTGCAGCCGAGCGCAGAACAAAAGGCTTTCCATACCTGGGATATGAATTGGGGACCTCTGTCTGATAGAATCTCCTGGGGGATGCCATGAAGCCGGAACACATGTTTGATAAGAAGCTGGGCTGTCTGGAAGGCCGTGGGAAGTTTTCTCAGGGGGACTAGATGGCAAGACTTAGAGAAACGGTCGACAATGGTTAGTATGGTGGACATACCTCGGGAGACAGGGAGACCGGTGACGAAATCAATGGCTATGTGGGACCATGGACGCGAGGGAACAGGTAGAGGTTGAAGGAGACCAGAAGGAGGTTGATGCGAAGCCTTGTTGCGAGCACATGTGGGACAGGCCAACACATACTCTCTAACATCACGATGGAGCGTGGGCCACCAGAAGCGCCTGGAGATTAGAGCGATAGTCCTACTCACTCCTGGATGGGCGGAGAATTTTGCGGCGTGCATCCACTGGATCAGACGGGACCTGACAGAAGAAGGAACATATGTGCGGTTAGACGGACCGGTACCTGGATCTGGTTCGGTGGCTAGGGCTGAGTTGATTAGGTCCGTTATTTCCCAGTTGACCACTCCAACGGTGCATGAGGCTGGGAGGACAGGTTCAGGTGTCTCTGGATGATCGGCAGAGTAGAGACGAGAGAGAGAATCGGGCTTCACGTTCTTGGATCCGGGTCTGTAGGTGATAACGAGGTTGAATCTGGAGAAAAAGATGGACAAGCTGGATTGGCGAGGGTTAGCTTGTTTGATTGACTGGATATGAGCCAGATTTTTGTGATCAGTCCACACAAGGACCGGATGCTCAGCTCCTTCCAGCCAATGCCTCCATTCCTCCAACGCCAGTTTGATTGCCAGGAGCTCACGATCACCCACATCGTAATTTTGTTCAGCAGAGGAGAGCTTACGGGAAAAATAGGCACAAGGGTGTATTCTTTGATCTGAGTCGTCCTTTTGGGAGAGAACAGCTCCAACACCGGAATCTGAAGCGTCCACCTCTAGGATGAATTGTCTCGAAGGATCAGGTTGAATTAGCACGGGTGCTCTGGAAAACATGGATTTCAATTTCTCGAATGCAGCTTGGGCCTCGGGAGTCCACTGAAAAACTCGTTTGGAAGAAGTTAGTGAGGTTAATGGCAGGGCGGTTTGGCTATAGTTCCTGATGAAGCGGCGATAGAAGTTAGCAAACCCTAAAAACCTCTGTAATTGCTTTCGATTCTCAGGTACTGGCCAATCTAGGACTGCCTTGATCTTGTCCTCAGAAGGTTTTACCTGGCCGCCCTCGAGCACAAACCCCAGAAAGGTGACTGAAGACTGATGAAATTCACATTTCTCGGCTTTCACGAACAGTTTATTCTCCAGTAGTCTCTGTAGAACGAGACGGACGTGTCTCTTGTGTTCATGGAGATCCTTGGAATAAATGAGAATGTCGTCAATGTAAACAAACACAAAAACATTGAGGAAATCTCTGAGAACATCATTCACAAGGGCTTGGAAACAGGCTGGGGCGTTAGTCAAACCAAAGGGCATCACCAGGTACTCAAACTGGCCCAAGGGTGTCTTAAAGGCTGTCTTCCATTTATCACCCTCTCGAATTCTGAGGAGGTGATAAGCATTTCTTAAATCCAGCTTAGTAAAGACAGTTGCACCCTGCACTGGTTCAAAAGCTGAGGCGAGAAGAGGCAGTGGGTATTTGTTTTTTATAGTTATTTGGTTCAAACCTCGATAGTCAATGCAGGGCCTCAGGGAACCATCCTTCTTGCCCACGAAGAAGAAACCGGCGCCCAGAGGAGAGGATGAAGGACGGATTATTCCAGCGGCCAATGATTCGTTGATGTATTTCTCCATAGTCTCTCTTTCTGGTTTGGAAATATTATACAGTCTGCTGCTTGGAAGAGGAGCACCGGGTAAAAGTTCTATGGCACAATCGTAGGGTCTATGTGGAGGTAGGGACGTCGCACTGACCTTACTGAAAACGGGGGCTAAGTCGTGATACTCAGAGGGAACTGAAGAAAGGTCAGGAGAGTCCATCTCCCCCCCACCTCTAGGAGGCCCCGCCATCGGGGCAGCAGAACGAAGGCATGTTTCGTGGCACGTAGTAGACCATGATTCCAGGAGACGTTTGGTCCAATTTATGTGAGGGTTATGCTTCTCCAACCACTCGAATCCGAGGACCAAGGGGGAACATGCAGAAGGAAACACAAAAAAGGTGATAGTTTCTCGGTGGTTACCTGACAGAAGTAGCTCGAGGGGCTGGGTTTGGTGGGTAACACGATGGAGTCTCTTTCCGTCTATGGCAGACACACTGAGTTGCTGAGACAGGGGAATGGTTTTAATCTGAAGCTGCTGGACGAGCTCAGAGTCGATTAGATTGCGCTCACAGCCTGAGTCGATGAAGGCTGAGAAAGAGAGACTCTGGTTATTACAGAACAAGGTAGCTGGCAGCAAAAGTCGAGGAGATTTACTTGAATTTATATGGCCCGCCAGACTCCTCATATCCTCTGGCGGGCCTCGGCTTTTGATTTAGCCGGGCAGGAGGCGATAAAGTGACCACTCTCACCACAGTATATGCAAAGTTTTCCAAGAAAACGCCTTTGTCTCTCCTCAGGAGAAAGCCTAGTGTGTCCCACCTGCATAGGCTCATTATCCCTTTCGCCTGAATGAGAGGCCTGAACAGGCAACGATAGAGTCTGTGGCTTAGATCTCTGTGTGGACATCTGCTCTGTAGAGGGAGAGAGAACAGCCATGTTATGAGTGGCAGAGGAAAAATTACTTTGCTTCTTGGAGGTGTTTCTGGCTCGAATTCTGTTATCTAATCTGATGGCGAGACGAATAAAATCGTCAAGGGAAGCTGGTTCATCGAGGGTAGCAAGTTCATCCTTGATTTGTTCATTTAAAGCCATGAAAAATGCTCCCTTTAGAGCGCTCTGGTTCCATCCGGAAGCTGCCGCTTTAACCCGGAAGTTAATTGAGAAATCAGCCACAGAAGAATTACCTTGTTTAAGGTTGAAAAGAGCTCTGGAATCGATCGTTTGGTCCGTCTCCTGGTTAAATACCTGGGAAAATTCAGCAATAAAGTCAGAAAAACGGCAATTTACACCGTCGTCGATGGCAAATCTTGCCTGAGCCCAATCTAAAGCTCTTCCTGTTAACTGAGAGAGGATGAACGATATCTTCTTGTGGTCTGAAGAAAAACAACTAGGAGAGTTCAGAAAAATCAGCCGGCACTGGAATAAAAAACCCTTACAATCTTTCATGTTACCAGAGAATTTTTCTGGGAGACTAGGACGGAACTCTGATGACGTCACAGGTTGTGACCTCGGAGGAGGAACTGGACCCGGAAATGGTTGTTGTGCAGAAGTAGCGTTAGCTCCATTCAGAAAGTTAGAGCAACTCTGTAGCATTTGATTATGTGAACCAACAAGATGGTATAACTCACGAAGCGTTTGGGTTTGACCTTGGAGAAGAGCTTCCTGCTCGTCCAAACGACGGGTGAGGTGATCTGCTGGGCCTTGAGTTTGGCCGCAGTGTTCTGTCATGATCGGTTCTCTAAAGGAGACCCAAAGATGCAGAACACCACTGACGGACACAGGATGAAAAGTTTAACAAGTTTATTTGCACAAGCACGTAATATGCAGATGACTGGTTTGGGCCTGGAATCTGGTTTCACCGGAGTCTGCGTGAGAGACAACACAGTTAAGGACTGTTGACGGGGTTTTGGTTTCCAATGGTGCTCAGATAGTACCTGAGGGTTCTTGAGGTTCTCCTTGGGAGAGTCACTGTTGGTTCTGGAGAAGGATGTGTTAGCAGAGTCCGTTAGCTGCTTCAGCGTCTCACGTCTTATTAGAACAGACCTTGGCTTGGGTTTCCTAGCTCTTGCCCAGAGCTGCTTAGAGGTAGACTGAGAATCTTCTGGGTTTGGCTCGGAGGGTCGGCTCGGCAGGTTAGCTCTTCCAGAGCTTTCACGGAGGAAGCACGAGTCACCTAGAGGCACAGAGACAAACGTTAGGATCTGACTCGGGATTAAGGACATGGGAAAAATCACTGAGATCTAGGCTTTAGCGCTGACCAACTGGAACAACACTGCGGCGTTGAGGTAAGGTCTGAAGGCAGCTTATGTAGTGGATCCTCTGATGGTCTTGATGAGCTGCACCTGTGCAGGAGGCTCCCTCAGAGGATCCACGGCGGACTCTGCTGGAGAAAAGTGGTATTTTCTCCAGCTCCCAACATATACACTATATTGCCAAAAGTATTTGCTCACCTGCCTTGACTCACATATGAGCTTAAGTGACATCCCGTTCCTAATCCATAGGGTTCAATATGACGTCGGTCCACCCTTTGCAGCTAGAACAGCTTCAACTCTTCTGGGAAGGCTGTCCACAAGGTTTAGGAGTGTGTTTATGGGAATTTTTGACCATTCTTCCAGAAGCGCATTTGTGAGGTCGCACACTGATGTTGGACGAGAAGGCCTGGCTCTCAGTCTCCGCTCTAATTCATCCCAAAGGTGTTCTATCGGGTTGAGGTCAGGACTCTGTGCAGGCCAGTCAAGTTCATCCACACCAGACTCTGTCATCCATGTCTTTATGGACCTTGCTTTGTGCACTGGTGCACAGTCATGTTGGAAGAGGAAGGGGCCAGCTCCAAACTGTTCCCACAAAGTTGGGAGCATGGAATTGTCCAAAATGTCTTGGTATGCTGAAGCATTCAGAGTTCCTTTCACTGGAACTAAGGGGCCAAGCCCAGCTCCTGAAAAACAACCTCACACCATAATCCCCCCTCCACCAAACTTTACACTTGGCACAATGCAGTCAGACAAGTACCGTTCTCCTGGCAACCGCCAAACCCAGACCCGTCCATCAGATTGCCAGATGGAGAAGCGCGATTCGTCACTCCAGAGAACGCGTCTCCACTGCTCTAGAGTCCAGTGGCGGCGTGCTTTACACCACCGCATCCGACGCTTTGCATTGCACTTGGTGATGTATGGCTTGGATGCAGCTGCTCGACCATGGAAACCCATTCCATGAAGCTCTCTGCGCACTGTTCTTGAGCTAATCTGAAGGCCACATGAAGTTTGGAGGTCTGTAGTGATTGACTCTGCAGAAAGTTGGCGACCTCTTCGCACTATGCGCGTCAGCATCCGCTGACCCCGCTCCGTCAGTTTACGTGGCCTACCTCTTCGTGGCTGAGTTGCTGTCGTTCCCAAACACTTCCATTTTCTTATAATACAGCTGACAGTTGACTGTGGAATATTTAGGAGCGAGGAAATTTCACGACTGGATTTGTTGCACAGGTGGCATCCTATCACAGTTCCACGCTGGAATTCACTGAGCTCCTGAGAGCGACCCATTCTTTCACAAATGTTTGTAAAAACAGTCTGCATGCCTAGGTGCTTGAATTTATACACCTGTGGCCATGGAAGTGATTGGAACACCTGATTCCAATAATTTGGATGGGTGAGCAAATACTTTTGGCAATATAGTGTACATGATGATCTTTTATTTCCAGGTGGATCATCAAAATAAGTGTTCCTCCTAATTGTCAATCATTCTGGTCATATATTTACGTAAGGCTGTAATTGCGTGTCCCGTGCTATCTTTTTCTGTGCATGCACACATTCAGACATAAATCTGTGGTCAGCTAGAGTTTTAGACATTCATTTAAGCTCACCTTTCTCACCACGGTTCTTTGAAAATGGCAGAGGGACATAAGAGAAAAAGTTTCTACGAAGAGTGTGAGAAGAAAAAAAAGGCTCAGAAGTGGTAGATATATACCCCGTTTTGATTTGCAGTGGTCCACTGTCGCCAAAGGCCACCCGGCAGCGGCAACAAACAAAGATGGCTCAAAACAAAGACGGCTCAGGCACCGTGTGGTGGAGGAGGAGTTACGTGACCAACGGGGAGCAAAAAGCAGTGATCATCTGTCTGAACAGTAAGTTAATTGAGTTTGCTATAAAATCCACTATTTAGTCCCCGCTCTGTGATTAAGGGATTTAGGGGTTAGGGCACAGTAAGTTTAGCCTCGTGAGACCATCCTGATCTCGGGAGCTTTCAAGGTTTCACTCGCAGATCAGTCTGGCTACTCTCCATTAAAGAAAATTTGGAACCGTTCACCAAACGAACGTCCAATCAGCGTTGGCTTTGAGGCGGGATGAGGTGTGACGCAACGAGAAGCGTGACAGTTCACTCTAAAGAACATGGCGGCTTCAGCCGATGAAACTAGCATTAGCGTGGCTATCGAGCAAGTTTTATCGGAATAACAGAGTATTTCTTCACTGAAAGAAGAGCAAAACACTGCTCTGGAGGCTTTTCTCAGAAGAAAATATGTTTTTGCTCTTCTCCCGCCTGGTTTCGGCAAGAGTTTGATCTATCAATTGGCTCCTCTTCGTCGTCGCTCTGTTAGTACGTCATATGCTTCGTTGATCTGATTGGTTTATTTGGCCCGTCTATCACCAACATAGGCCAATCAGCTAACCAGTATTTTCGCCCCTTCCCAAAATTACTTCAACGGAAGGTTTCCAGTTGGATATGCGGAGCAAATCCATCTGGCGGAGTCAGGTTACAGTAAGTTTGTATGAGGTATGAGAACAGCAACTTTTAAACAGAGCATGCACGAGGAGAAACGGACTCCTGCACGCTCCTGCACGTATTTAAAAGACGTTCCCTCTCAATAGCGGGTCCAGGGTTGTGCATGTGCTTTTTTTTTTAAGTGAAGAGGGCGGGTTTTTTAAACAATTCTTGAAAATGCTCTTTTATACCTTAATCTTTTAAACAGAAATCCTACTGTCAAAGACCATTTTTTTCAATGACAAATACATTTATGTGATTATAAGATACCAAGTCTCTAACTAAAATACATTTTCGTGTTTTCTGGAGCGGCCTGTCATGAACATGTCCTACACACATGTCCTAATTTATCAGCATCTCAGAGGTGCATGTGTTCCCAAATTTTCTATTTAATTTGGTAGCATTCTAAATTACAACATAGCAGAAAAAAAAATCATGTTCAAACTCAACCCTTTTTACAAACCCTTATCCCTTTGTTCAGCTTATTTGCTTCTTTTCTCCCCCCCTTTCATTTGTTTTCCTGTTTGCTATTTTTCTTCAAAGGGATGACGATACATGCAGTTTATTCTGAAATGACACCCAAGCTTCACACCCCTGTGCCTTTTCATCAGAACTTGCTTTTCTTCTGAACAGCTGAATGTTTTCTCCGGTCAATTTTCAGATATTTTTGTTATGATTAAGCCTCAAAAGATTCTGCTTTACGACCCCCTTGGTCTTAATTTAATCTCTGACTCGGTTCTTTAGTGGGTGGTTTTGAATGTGTTTTTACTAATGGACACAGAGCATGTGTCTGCATTGTTAATACAACACTTACTGGGGTGTCCCAGTGGTTAAAACTAAGAAAACAAAACAATGGAGTAGTAATTAACAGGAGAAAAACAATATTTATCTGTATTGTTGAAATAGAGACAGATTTAGGATCTCAGCAACACTTGCTTCCTGTTTCCTCCATAACAGTTTAATTTGCCTCATTAAGCTTGGAAGTGGAATGCATGCGATGCGTTGTGTGCATTTGGATGTTTGGGTAGCCTCCCAGAATTACCACAAATGCCACGAGCTGCAGCAATAAACCAGAGGCCATGAAATATAAGAGGAAGAGAAAATGGGAGGAATTTTTCAACAGAAACTAAGAGAAAGTTTATGGCACCATATTTCTCGTGAAACTCATTAACTTCCCATAACAAGATTGGAAGCAGAAAAACACCTGATTGGTTGAGTTTTAATTTTAACACTACTTCTTCTCCCCAAAGCCTTTCTTTATCAGAATTAGAGATTTTAGGTGTTTCTCCAAATGTTTTAGATTAATTGAACAGTGAGCAATTCTTTTACTTCCCTATGTATGATTGATTTGGGCTTTTAAAAAGCCCATCAGACAGCTGCAGCTGGTCTCACTAATGCTGAGCAAGTAGAGCACATCAACCTGGTTCTAAAGTCATTACACTGCCTCCCTATAGCTTAGTAAATGTAATTCTTCTGTTAGTCTACAAATCACTGAATGGATCAGCACCTCAATACTTAACAGATCTGTTGTGGTGTGGGTATATCAACCTCCCAGACCGCTCAGGTCTTCTATTGTACTTCAAGCCTACTCTGTCCACCCAGAACTAAAGCATTTATTTCCTATGCTCCACTTATCTGGAACAAACTCCCGTAAGACTGTAAAAGTGCTGAAAGCCTGAGGTCTTTTAAGTCAAAGTTAAAAACCCATTTGTTTAGAACTTTCTTTTACGCTCAAAGTTAAACTGTTAACTTGGGTATAATTAGTTTCAATTTGTGGTCCAACTGTGTTCTATTTGCTTTACTACCTGCTTTTATCGTGTTTTATCTTTACGTGCCTTTGTTCTGCTTTTGTTTTGCTTCTATTTTACTCTTTAAGAGCACATCCAGCCTGGAACAGTCAGGGAAACAGGACTACACTAAGAAATAGGCTGAACTCAAACATCTATAAACACATGTTTTGATGGGAGCAGCATAGCTGATCGTTCTCTCCAGGATGGTGTCACAGCCAAAGTGGTTGCACACTTACACCATAATGTGAGTCCGAAGCCAGGTCAGGCAAACAGATCAGAACAGGGACAGGCAGGCTCAAAGGTCCAGGGGTTCAAACACAGTTCCGGCCAAATGATTAGACTGGAGCAGGCAGGACTGTATTTGAGAGGCAGAACAGGTCAGGATCAGGTAATCAGAAACACTCAGCTATGCAACAAAGAACACTGAACACTGAGATCAGATGGAAAACGGCAGGCACAGTGGTTGAGAGGCAGAAAAGGTCAGATCAGAAAATCATACAGACCAAAATACTCTCACCACTAGCTAGAGAGAGCAAGAATATTCTGACTCTGATGACTGGATGTAAGCACCTTAAAAGGAGGCAGGAGCACATAGTGACTAGAAGCTGAGCAGAGTTAGACAGGTGAATGGAATGAGTAATTAAGCCAGTCATCAGTGCTCCTCGGGTGCCCCACGATGGCAGCCCACTGCTCCCCAAGAGGATGGGTTAAATGCTGAGGTAAATTTTCCCATTGTTACTATTATTAAAAAGATTAAATTGGAAAGCCTGGAAAATCATTCACAGATCCAACAGGTAGTGCTCTTCTGTAGGTATGTGAACTTTTTTCAATCTTTTACTCCAAATCTTCAAAATTAAAATAAAATCAAAAATCTGATTTCTGATCATTTTTGTATAATTTCATCAATGCAACTAAACCTAATACAGTAATATTGTAATGGAATTTAAACTTAAAGCTCCAAATATTGTATAGCAGAATAGTCGCATGATGTGAAATTTGCTCCAGATTAAATATTTAATCATGAATGCTTATTATATATTTTAGCCTACGTAGTCCTTTTTTATAGACTTGTTTTTTTGTTTTTTGGTCCAAAATGGCTCTTTGAACAGTTTGGGTTGCAGACCCCTGCACTAGACATTCAGACACTCATATAAAATGAGGTAGTTGTCATGATGGGTTCACTAAAAGCGACCCAAGAATGCAGAACACCACTGACGGACACAGGGATGAAAGTTTAACAGTTTATTGATGCACAAGCACGTAGAATATACTGGTTCAGGTTTGGGGCCTGGATACTGATTCACCGCGTCTGCGCGAAAGACAGTTCAGTTAGTGTTGCCAACAGAGGTTTGATTTCCTGAAGTTTACTGATTCTACCTTGAGGGTTCTTGAGGTTAGCTTTGGGAGAGTCTCTGTTGGTTCTGGAGAAGAGTTCATCAGCAGAGTCTGTTTGCTGCTTCAGCGTCTCACGTCTAGTATGAACAGACCTTGGTTTAGGGTTTCCCAGCTCTAGTCCAGAGCTGCTTGGAGGTTCTCTGTGATTCTTCAGGTTTGGCTCTGAGGGTCGGCTCGGCAGGTTAGCTCTTCCTGAGCTTTCACAGAGGAGGCACAGGTTTCCTGGAAAAACAGAGACAAGGGTTAGAATCCAAGCTGGATTCAAAAGTCATCGAGTTACTCTGAGGATCTAGGCTTAAGCGCTGACCAACTGGAACAACACTGCGGCGTTGAGGCAAGGTCTGAAGACAGCTTAAGTAGTGGATCCTCTGATGATCTTGACGAGCTGCAGCTGTGCAGGAGGCTCCCTCAGAGGATCCACGGCGGACTCTGCTGGAGAAAGGTGGAATTTCTCCAGCTCCCAACAGTAGTGCTCTAAATAGGGGTCAGGGCATAAGTTGGGACACAGGCAAAGTTTCCTTTTTTAATTTAAAGAGGCATTACAGAGTTTTCTAATTATACTGCCACGTGGGGCCAAAACATAGAACTCTATCACTATTCTGGTTGTTCTTGTAGCTGGTGCACTTACTTGACAGTAGTTTTTATTTAGCTTTTTCACCTTGCCTGGAGCTGCCATTGATGTCTGAGTTAAGCTGGATACCGGTCGCTTCTGAATATCTACATAAGCCATCTTGAATATAACGCTTCGATTATTTGATATTAGATTGGACGGATCAAAAATGGACACGCCTAATATCACATCCGCCCAACGGCAGGAATTTCTAACCTGAAGTAAATTCAGGAAAATAGACTACAAGCATATAGATACATCCGCACTGAACTACTGATGGGTCAGTCTGCTCATCAAAGCATGTTTTAGTCATAAAGGGTCAAATAAATGGTTATTTTACGGATATCTTAGTAAAAATGTCTGTATAAGGAGTTTTTCAAGACAAAGGGAAATCCATTTGTACCCTCTGGTGATGTGCCATTTCTGCAGGGATATTTGTAGAAATGTCAGTCAGGCACTGGCAAAGTTCCAGATCCTATATATGAGCAGCCATCATTTTCCCATGAGCCTCCACCGCAGCTCAGGCAAAGCAGGGAGGCTTGGAGACCATGTAGCCTGATCTTTGGATACCTTCTGGCACTTGTTCCCCTTCTTGTTTTCACTGTCAACACACCAGTTAAGAGAATTAAGGGGAGCCATGTACCTGGAGCTCAGGAGGTAATAAAACAGTCAAAGCACAATTAAAACTTTCAGAAACAAGTTGAGTCAAGATTTTTTTTTGTTCCATTTTGCCTGTATGCACCTATAAAGCTAATTCAACACTTAATCACAAAAGTGAAGGACATATGGTGCAGCTTATTCATTTCTACCTTCTAATTTGTTCTCCTTGTTGAACATATGTGACCTGTGGCTAAAACGATCCTCAGCTCAGATCAGTCCATTGACTAAAAACATATAATATGAAGATTATTCATCCTAAATTCTTGTCTCTAAATTGACGACACAAGGTACTTTATACACTCAGTAGGGTTGTGTGTACATTATCTATGTTGTGAAGCTCATTTGATTCTTTCCTTGTGAGTAATCCTTTTTCATCCAATGTTAAACTTCCAGCTCCAACTTTCACCCTCCTGTCAGATTCCTGAAAGGCTGACTTTACGTGGGTGGGAATCACTTTACCCTGCTGAATGATTCAGCCATGAAAGATGCTTTTGTGTGTATGTATGTGCATATGTATATGTGTGTGGGGGGAAAGAGTTGCTCCTGATTTGGCTTCAGAATAAGGATCCTTTTACTGATTTCACCATTAAAGTGAGGGCTGTTTGTACCAAAAAGGTATGTTGTGATGGTCCTCACTCACTTATTTGGTAACAAGTAGAACTACCCTGCTGAAAAATAAATGTGCTAAGTGTACTAAAATTTAGCATAC
Organism: Cyprinodon tularosa; assembly: GCF_016077235.1. NCBI lineage: Eukaryota > Metazoa > Chordata > Actinopteri > Cyprinodontiformes > Cyprinodontidae > Cyprinodon > Cyprinodon tularosa. The sequence continues at coordinate 654,624 of NW_024038987.1, read as the reverse complement.
TTTTGTGTACTTGAAGGCACACTAATCATTACTATACTTTAAGTGTGTTTATGATTAGTTAACTTGAAGGATGCTATTTTGGAACAACTAATTTTGTACTAAATATATTTTAATTGTAATTAAATTGTGGACAAGCTCAACTTGAAGTGTATTTAGTGTACTTTGATGTGCTAAAGTGGAACAACTTAAAGTATATTTTGTATACTTTAAGTATATGAGTTTATATGTACTAATATATGCTTAATTAGTCAAATTAAAGTGCACTATGGTTGTATTATAACTACATTAAAAATGATTTGTTAGTGTCTTAAAAATATATAAGCTTTATACTTTTAATATACTCTTACTGTGGTAATAATATGCTTAATTATACTGTTGGCTTATTCCAATTACTAAAAAAGCATACTTTGCAGTTAATAGTAAATATACTTTATCATTACATTGCTATACTACTTTCTACCTTGCACATTCTTGCAAATGTATTAACAGTATACTAAATGCTGAAAGACTTGTGGATATACTTCCGTGCAGATGAAAAAATATACTTTAATGTATTTGAAACATGTCCAAATTATAGTACATTACAAATAATATAACTTGTACTATCTCAGAATGTATAAACATTTACATATCGACGTTAACCATTTTCATTATAAAACTTACAACACATTTTCAAATATTGGTACTTTAGTACACTTTGTAGAAATATGTCAATTTCAGGCAGCAGACCTAAACATTACAAATAAACTTTAAAGAACGCAGAGGAATACTGAACAATGAAAAACAACATTCCTTATTATTGCACCCCTAAACCCTCGCACCATACAAAAACACGCCCACCACACATTATTTTCCTTTTTTTGGCTGAACTGCTCATTGTTACATTTTCGTCTGATGGCCGTGCGCACATCAGAGACACTTGTCTACGGAAACTCCAGAAGAACAGCGTCTGTTAACCAAACAGAGAGATACTGTAAATTCATAGTATTTTTGAGCAGTACATCAGAAAAGTCTGACAAATTGTATCAGTATGATATACCAGGGTCCATAAGTGCACCAGAAAAAAAAATTGTCCATTTCAGTTGAATTTAAATAAATCTGATGCATCAAGTGGTTTTATCAGATCTGATCAAAAAAATTAAACAAAGTAACAACAAAAATTGTCAGAGATCTCAGAAAAGAAAAAAATTATGAATCCGCAGAAAGAAAGGGAAGAAAAATCCTTAAGTTTCCTTGTTTTTCCTACCACCCTCCAGGGAACCGGATGGCATTCACATTGGGAACATTCTGCATCAACATCTCTGGTGGAGTCTAGTCCAGTCCATACAATGAACCGCTCAGCTGTAACAGCAGATTCTGCAACTATGTAAAAAAAAAAACAGCCTGCACACAAATGTGCAGAGCAATTACTTCAATTGGAAAATAAATCATGTAATCACCATAATATAAATTGGTTTTTACCACATTTATACAGACAAAAATATAAAGTAAAATTATCAATTTACATGTGGTTCACTGTCTAAGAAATCATTATGGTCAGTAGTCAATACTTGTATCTGGAAAAAACAATCCAGGACACCTATGAAGGGTTAATTTTACGTTAACCCCTTGTGGGGGTTTTACAGCAACATCACACAAGATGTAGCTAGCTTGAAAGTGCATTTTCTTTTTTAGAAGAGCACATGGGGGGTGTGTTAGCCTCCTTCTCACTGTGCTAATGCATTCAATAAATCAAAAGAGCTAGTAAAATTACATATATTACAAAACATTATATCCTGACTGGTTTTACATCTCAAAAAATATATATATTTCATTCACAGGTTCATGTGAACTCACCAGGATATTCTTCAACACAATAATACAGCAAATCTTCCTGCTCAACCGATTACATCTCCTGTTTCTACAATACAAATATAATAATCAAAATCGCGTTTTATACAGATATCTTAAGATTTCAAAACCAAATGGGAATGTTTTGAAAGTTACCTCTCTCCATGCAGACCAAGGCCTTAAAAGAAAAGCACGCTAGCTCTGAGCAGGGAGGAGCCGTGACTAACTGCTGTGCAGGTGTGGTGCATTCAAAGTCTATGGGAATTCTGATATCAGTACTGAACCAAAAACTCCCCAAGACTAAAATTCTTGGGGAGCTACTACTTTACAGACATCAAGGCCAAACAACCTCCACATATCACTCCTATATGCATGAAGTGCTGTCAGCGACTTTTAAATATGTGCACTCACCAATTGGTCTTGTTTGCAGTAGCCCTGCTTTGATCCATTAAACAATACTAATGAAATGTTCTTTTTTGAACACTTGAGACAATTGTAATGTGTTAAGTTTATTTCTTTTGCATTTGGCCAGTATTAACTTTTCTGTTGCAATGTGGGTTATGCTATTTGTTAGATCATAATGTAGCACTGCACCAGCTTTAAACCACTTGCTTTTCAGCAGAACACACATTTTTGTGCACCTGTACTTTTGAAGTGAACATTTAGTGTTTTGTTCAATGTGGTTTTGTGTGTAAGATGTATTGTATCATATTTCTTTTTCAAAACTTATTAAACATTACATAACAACTGCAATAATTGCTATCTGTGTACTTTACACACAGCACAAAATTGCATAATAGGGTTTAAGTGCATTTTTGTAGTTATACTATTGAACACTTTCCAAAAGAATTACCTGAAGTACAAGCGTATATAACTTCACTTCATAATTAGATTCAAATGTAACTTAAAATGCACTCAAACTTAATATTACAGTGTCGATATTAAAATGTGTACTTTTAAAATATGCTTTCAATGTACGTTACAATGACAACTTTGAGCATACAATTTAAAATATAGCAAAAATATATGTAAAAACAAATTTAAAATAAGTACACTTTAGAAATTACACATAACTTTCACTTAAAGTATACTTTTTTAATAATATATTTCTATAAAGTGTAACATAGTGTAATTATGTTAAAGTGTGTTAAAAGTATTAGCATGAAAGCGTAATGTTAGTATACTTTTTATATATTTACAAAAAGTACAATTTGTCTAAGTACATTTTCAGTAAACTATAGGAAATATGAATATACTTGAAATACAATAAAGCACATTTTTTTTTTACCAGGGTAAGGTGTAAATTAGTTCAGGGTTAGCAATGGACTGGTAATGGCTACGTTTAGGGTTATTTTCAAGGTAAGGGCAAAGAAAGGGTTGAAAATATGCTACTGTGTTGGGACTTTCAAGGTGCTTGTTGACTAGCTGACAGGTTGGCAATAAGCATGAGGCAAATATAAACTGTATTTTGGGGAAATAGATCAATTTTATGCCCTAATATACACATGTTGGGAAATCTAATACCCGGTAAGTGTAATCCGTATTCAGTTTAATAAGTAGATCTAAATAAAAAAAAAACAGTAAGTCAATTTCCCAGTAGGTCTACATTTCCAGCCTCAGCTGTGGTTGGGATTCCCCCCAGAGGACCTGGAGAAGGAATCCAGGGGGAGGGAAGACTGGGCATTTCTGCTGAGCGACCAGGTCCTGTCTAAGCTTAAGAAGGCGAGTACAAATGAAAGTATTTATCATTAATATTTACGTCATGCATTTACCCTTCTGAAAGAAACACAGATCTTAAAAGTCTCTATTTTGTGCCCTGTTTGAAAAAGTTAGATTAACAGAGTTGGAGTGGCTGGTCTACCAATATTTTTTCCTAGCTCTAAATAGTTTAATTGGCTGTTTAGATGTTTTAAATATAAGAAAGTGGCACAAATCCTATTTGTTTATCAGCGTGCAGACTCACAGCTAGCTTCTTAGCAAACATCCTTTTAACTTTTTTTCCCTTTTAATCCTTTTAACTTTTTTTCTTTTCTATTGTTATTCTTAAACAAGATATTATTATGTGGTTATGAAAGAATGCTTTGGGCCTAGTCAAAGTTTGGATTGAAATCTTTTTGAAAACCCCATCTAATTGGGCTAAGCAGAAGAAGAAGAAAAAAAGAACATCTGCAAAGGCCAAAAAAATCTCTACAATGATTTCAAAAGTGTTTAATTTGCATTTATAATAAACATTTTAGGGTACCTGTGGCTGCAAAGAGGTGCATAGCAGAACAGGTTTAGAAGGTATTTATTTTTCCATTCAATCAAGGGGGGGTTGGATGTGTTTTTTTCCTATGCATTATTGGTCATTTGAAAGACAATTTTACTATTACTTAGTTTAACTTTGTTTTATTCTATGTAGCATGCACTGATATGGAGTTAAGACTTTTTTAGAGCACTGCTTGTGTTTATAACACCTATTGTGTAAATTAACGATGCAACTCAAACTCAGTATTCCTGCACACAATAGATAGCTTAAAGATTACGTCATATTTAGAAAGCATTCTATCTTCCCCCTTAGAGCCTCCTTACCACATTTTCTTCCGTTTTTCACATTCCCCCAGTTTCCTCCCTGTCTGGCCCCCCTCTTCTGCCGCACTTTCTCTATGCCAGCTGTTGTTTTGAGGGCTTTGAGTAGAAGGTCTGTGGGTCTCGACCTGGGTCAGACCTCTGCAGTCATCAGTATGAATAAAAGAAATCATTGTGCAGATTGGAGGGAGCAGGCTAGGGTTTTTTTCTACCCTTTTGTCTTATTCTTTAACTGAAATATAAGAGAGATAGACAGATCCGTGATATGGTTCTGATCTAAGTAGCTATAATAAAATCTACAAGATTATTTTTATGCAAACTACAAAACTATTATTCTGCTTGGATTTGTTCCTTTACAGTTTACAGTCACCTTGGTACAAGAGCCCAGCTTTGCAGTCCAAGCTCAAAAATAGCAATGTCTGTAGGAAAAAAAAGAGACCTGGTCTACTCAATACCTGGTTTGAGATTGATTTATTAGTTTATTTATAAAAGGGACTGTGTAGATAAATAACATTTTTCACCTGCAATCCCTTAACCAATGATAATATTCACCTGAAAAAAAAAAAAGGATCCACCAAGACTCTTAATCATTTAAGTACGGTAGTCCTTTCTACACGAAGCAGGAGCAGCGAAACCAGCTACATTTTCCAGAATGGAGCCAAGACTGGAGTGGAAAAAAATTTCACCCATGAATTGTGAGAAGAGACAGCCCTGCCTGGTGTTGATGAAAAGACAATGAAGCCTATGAATGGAAACAAATATTCTTGTGATTTACAACATTTAAAAAGGTATGTTAGAGTGAATGGTGACATGTCCACGTAAAGAAAAAGGTAAGTGACCTTAAGATTTTCCTGATAAAAGTTAAGAATATAAAAAAGAATAAGATAAAAAGACAACTTTAGTAAAATAAAGGGGATATTTATGTATAAAAGACAAATACATTTAATCCACGTCTATTAAAACCCAGGGGCGGAGCTAGATGGAGGGCCAGTGGTAGCCATTACCACCCTTAGCCAATCATTTGTTAATCCTGTTGCCACCCCAACCAGGTGATCCCATGTGGATAATTCACAAGCAGTACCCCTTTTAAAACTGATGGAGGCAGCAGTAATACTCTTAAGTGAAACATTCAAAATAACCTTACATATTAATCGTTTGTATATTTACAACAGGTATAAATACAGTAGTTAATTACTCAAGTCAATATACTATCATCAAAGATGATAAATACAATTTATCATCTGTATTTAGTTTGTGATTTTTTCAGAACTAGTTTTTGTGTTTTATTGGGTAGAAAAGAAAGTTATGAGTCTCTAAAAACCACGTAGAAGTCTTCTATTTAATTACAGATACATAACAAAACATCCAGCTAAGTCAATATGGTAATATTATTATTATGCAAACAATGTGTAAATATGCGTTTTTATTTAGTAGAAAGGGCTTTAAGGAAGATATATGTTGAGTTCCTCCTTTTTATTTATTGCTTCTATCCAATAATTTGATAATGATTGATTGACAACTGTGGCCCAAGGAGAGTGCGTCACTAAAGCGTTGTTCTACCAGGTTTTTGACACCATGAACATAGAAAGCAGAAAGAGAGAGAAAAAAGAAAGCCCACATGCTGCCCAAAATCAACATTGGCCCACCAGGGAAGTAACTGTGAGGCCCGATTGCCATTACGGCATTGAGTGGAAGAATTTGAAGCCATCTCCCGTAGTGGCTTGGGGTGGAAAATCCCAGCGTGTACTAGTGTTAATATACACTCATCGGCCACTTTATTAGGTACACCTGTCCAACTGCTCGTTAACACTTAATTTCTAAGCAGCCAATCACATGGTGGCAACTCAGTGCATTTAGGCATGTAGACATGGTCAAGACAATCTCCTGCAGTTCAAACGGAGCATCAGTATGGGGAAGAAAGGTGATTTGAGTGACTTTGAACGTGGCATGATTGTTGGTGCCAGAAGGGCTGGTCTGAGTATTTCAGAAACTGCTGATATACTGGGATTTTCATGCACAACCATCTCTAGGGTTTACAGAGAATGGTCTGAAAAAGAAAAAACATCCAGTGAGCGGCAGTTCTGTGGGCGGAAATGCCTTGTTGATGCCAGAGGTCAGAGGAGAATGGCCAGACTGGTTCGAGCTGATAGAAGGGCAACAGTGACTCAAATAACCACCCGTTACAACCAAGGTGGGCAGAAGAGCATCTCTGAACGCACAGTACGTCGAACTTTGAGGCAGATGGGCTACAGCAGCAGAAGACTACACCGGGTGCCACTCCTTTTAGCTAAGAACAGGAAACTGAGGCTACAATTTGCACAAGCTCATCGAAATTGGGCAATAAAAGATTGGAAAAATGTTGCCTGGTCTGATGAGTCTCGATTTCTGCTGCGACATTCGGATGGTAGGGTCAGAATTTGGCGTCTACAACATGAAAGCATGGATCTATCCTGCCTTGTATCAACGGTTCAGGCTGGTGGTGGTGGTGTCATGGTGTGGGGAATATTTTCTTGGCACTCTTTGGGCCCCTTGGTACCAATTGAGCATCGTTGCAACGCCACAGCCTACCTGAGTATTGTTGCTGACCATGTCCATCCCTTTATGACCACAATGTACCCAACTTCTGACAGCTACTTTCAGCAGGATAATGCGCCATGTCATAAAGCTGGAATCATCTCAGACTGGTTTCTTGAACATGACAATGAGTTCACTGTACTCAAATGGCCTCCACAGTCACCAGATCTCAATCCAATAGAGCATCTTTGGGATGTGGTGGAACGGGAGATTCGCATCATGGATGTGCAGCCGACAAATCTGCGGCAACTGTGTGATGCCATCATGTCAATATGGACCAAACTCCCTGAGGAATGCTTCCAGCACCTTGTTGAATCTATGCCACGAAGAATTGAGGCAGTTCTGAAGGCAAAAGGGGGTCCAACCCGTTACTAGCATGGGGTACCTAATAAAGTGGCCGGTGAATGTAGATCTGCCAATCCTTCTTAGTGAACCTTAACAAGAAAAAACAACAATGGTAGACTTTTGATTTGTTTTTTAGAAGCTAAAAAGCTTATAATAATTTTTTAACACCTACAATATGTTCCTTCTTGGCAGGCCTGGCCAAGGCATCCCTCGACGAGGTGTCCTGCAGGTTTTAGAGTTTTGCCTGATTCAACAGCCGATTTACACTGATATCTGATTAACAGGCTTTTACTGAACTGCAATAATCAATAAAAAAGCAGTACAGTTATCTCCTCTAGTTGGATGTTTCAGTCCTTGGTTCTGCAAATAGTAAGGGCTGGTATCCCTGTAAGGTGAGCTCCGTGTGTTTGACCTTTAACAGGGGTGCTACATGCCCAGGCTATGACCTGAGAAGAACAACGATGGGAGAATGGTTGTGGGCTGCTAAGATTCAGGCAGAGCTAGAGCTCAGAAGATCAAAACAGTAAACACATCAATTTAAAATTTCCATATGGTCCAAATCTATCACTGCATTCTTATTACTAAAGTCAGCATCTGCAAAAAAAAAACTGAAGATTGTTATGCATTGAACAGGGCGCAAAGTCCTTTTTCACGCCAGTGTTGCATTATTTCTATGGAAAAATACATGCTTTTATGAATAGAGGTGGTAAAAGTTAGCTCCATGTTAGTTTCGACAACCTTTTGGTACATGATACGCTATCTCCTATTATTTCTGCTCTTAATTTTCAAAATGTAGCTGATTTAAAGACCTTACTTCATACTTAAAAACTTTTTTTATTTTTTTACATTTTAAAAGGTTAAGATCCAAAACTATTGATATGATTTCACAATTATTCAGTTGCTGAGTTTAAAGAAGGAGTTTCTTTGGAAAACAAAAAAAATATCCAAAAGGGCAAATAACAGACATGTGATTTAAGAGCGTAAAACTAGAATACTACTTATAGTATTTTTACACATCCATTATGTGAATATTTGGAATATTTCTTAAGTCAGAAGCTTTATTAAACGACTTATCCCTTCCATGTGATTGTGTCTTAGAGGAGAGAAGCTTAAAGTCTGGTTTGCATGAATAGTGAGGTCCTTCAGGTCATTCAAAGGCAGCTAAATTCTGACCTTTGACCTCAGCCTTAACGTAGCAGTCACATGTTTTCATAAGCTGAAAACGATTTCCATGTCTAGAGTAGAGACACCTGCACTTTGAACTGTTGGCTCATGTTAATGTTGTGCACCTGTTTCTTTTACCATTGGGGATGTCTGAACAATCATATGACAACAATACTACTATAGAAAAGTGAGTTTAGTTTATCTGTTTCAACCACAAAATAACGAGACTGAGAAAGAATTTAAATAATGGCCTTCAATTAATTCCGTATTGTTCAGACAGTCCCTGTGATAGACTGGCAGGCCATCCACGGTTTACCACGCCTCTCACCCATTGACTACTGGGAAGGGCTCCGGTCTCCCCCGCTACCTCTTAAGGGGATAAGCGGTTACGATAATGGATGGATGGATGTTCATACAGTAAAGTAAAAAAAAGTTGTTTCAAACAGTTTATTTCAATAAAGGTGATAAAGTATTGAATAACTCAGTAAAACTATTCCAAATAAATGCATTTAGCATTGATATTATTAAGATATGTTTTTATGGCATTCTGACCAGTTGTGTGAACTGACCAGGCCTTTAAATCTATCACTGATTTAAAGGCCTTATCTAGAGCAAACAGGCTTACATTAGAAGGCAACCAGATTCTGGCACAGTTTTTTTTAAGATGTTTCGGCTCCTATCCAGGAATCTTTGTCAATTCTGTTGGCTCGCACCAGAGCAACCATTTAGAGAATGAGACCTTAAACAGGCATAGAGCATCCTTACTTATGTAGGTGAAAGTTAATGTATGGAAACTTGATAAAATGCATCAGAAAGCAGGAAATGACATCTTCTTTCAAAATTTTCTGAGGGGCACGTATATATATTCACTGTAGCGAGATTTGGCCCTTCTCAGGAGATGGAGTCAAAGGTTTTGCTTAAAAGTACAAGCCATGTACTATGCCCATGAAAAAACATAAAAACCTTTATTTACATGTTCAATAAAGCAAAATATACTTTATTTATCCAAATAGGGCATTTGAAACTTGAATGTGATGCCATGACACTATAATCTCTGCAAGTATCCTCCAACTTTTAAATGTCTCTCCAGCCCAACACACCTGAACCCCATGGCTTAATTACCCTCTCAGCATGGAGGAAAGCGCTAGAAAGTCCTGCTGATGACCTGATTATTTCAGTCAGCTCTGTTGATGCAGAAACATATCTGAAATTTGAAGGCTCTGGATGACTCTACAGTCATCAACACAATGAAACACTTTGAATGATGATTAATTTGACCATTGTCCTTTAAGGGAGCCATATTTACACATTTTTTGTTTGTTTTTTACAAAGAAACATCAAAGTCTGGAAACATAAATTCCATCAGTGTCATGGTTTGGTTCTATATAAGTTTTCTTTTTGAGTTTTCATGGGTTTTATGTCCATTTTCTGTTATTCTAGTTGTTCGTATGTATTTTTTGTTTACCCACTTTTGCCCTCTTGTGTCAGTCTCCTCTTAGCTCCCCTATAGATTCTTCTATCCACACCTGTTCCTCATCTGCTAATTAGATCTCCCATTGTTTCTGTCTCCCATATAGACACCTCCTGTTCAGGCACTATTTTGCTGGCTCCTTGTCATTTCTTAGCTCCTCATATGTGTTTTCCCTGATGTCTCTTGGTTTTCTGTGTTTTGTTATTTTTGGATTTTTGCCTCAGTTACCACCCTTTGGAATATTAAATCTGCAAGAAACCCCTTCAGCTTCCAATATCTGCATTTTGGTCCTCTCGAAATCTCCATACAACCTGACATTCTAGATAAAATCTAGAGAAAACATTTGTTGTTAAAAAATTTATCTGATAGCTATTTATTGGTTTTAATCACTCTAACCTGATTTCTTACAGTCACAGACCAGTTTGAATGGCAAAATAGATGGCTTGCTTACAAAGCACAGCTATTTTAATGTCTGGGTGGTCTAGTAATCTCTGCAAGGAAGCAATGAGTAGCTGATGACAAAGTTCAACTGAAGCAGATAAGTTGAACCACGGGGCTGTGAATTACATGACAATACCAAATCCCTCACAGATCCTAAGGAAGTTACGCTTCTGTGATGCAGCTTCCAGTTTCGCTCAGAATGAGGAACAGTCAAGCAGCAGACACACACCACTGTGCCCATTGAGTTAGCACCAAGTCCTGATTAGACACCTTCCGCCTGTGGTCACACACTTCCTCCAATTTAAAGTAAAATTACACAAAAAAAGAACCAGCCCCTATATGCAATATAATTTCAAGCTTTAACTACCTATTTTATTTTAAATCTGTATGTCGTGGTACACCAAACTACATTATCAAAATTGTGGCACTTGTTGCTAGGCCGGCTAGCATTTAGTTGAATGTCAGCACACTTCAGCTTCGTTTGGTTTGTCTTTTTAACTTGTTACATCCTTGTCAGATTTATTGGACATGTAGTTTGCCAGAGCAGCTAACTGAATAAGGTTGACGCAGTAACGCAACCATTTAGACTGAATCTTTGCGATTGGTTAGTTTGCAAATGAGCTGCAGACAAAATATCTTTGAAGCCACAACTCTGTTATTATACTAACAATAGTGGGTTATAAAATGGTCTAATTAGTTTTGGTCTTGACACAATCCTGCGCTTTTTGGAAGTGAAGCGGACAAATCTTTTCGATTCAGGAAGAACCTATCGCTTTTACAGCCACAGGCTTTTATATAGTCATGGAGCTTTTACTCCACTATTTTGCCCCCTGCTCGACTACTGGTCATGGCTGAGGCAAGGATAAAGTTTAACCTTCTGAGGAGGCAAAAAATACAAAACGTGAAAGGGATTGTGCGCTAGGAAAAACAAGAGTCGATCTTGGAAAGGAGTTTGTTGGTGAAGGCTGAAAGAAGAAGCTGGATTTAAAACCAATTCTCTTTTCTCAACTCTATTATAAGACTATTAAAGTAACACTTTGCTCCTATTATACAGTCCTATATCTTTGTTATTATTTTCGATGTTTAGGAAAGGCAAAATACGGGCAGAGAAAGCTAGCAGGCTACAAACATAAGCTAATTGAGATGCCCCGTCCGACCCAGTGACTGTTCGCCACTGGTCCTCCGCATGGCTGCGCTGCTCTCTGGAGAGTAGAGCAGCGTTTACTCCTAGTATACAGTCATATAGCTTTGTTGTTATTTTTTATGTTTAGTAGAAGCAAAATATGGGCAGTTACAGGTTTAGTGTGCCTAGTGACCAAAAGTTACACAGTGTGCCTTTAAAGAGACATTTTGTAAGTTTCTACTTAAAAATATCTTTACAATACCCTTTTTATTTTACATTTTATGGCTTAAATAATTTTAAGAGCAGACTGACGCCTCACTAGTTCAGCACTGATGTATCTGCAAGCCTGATGCCTATGTTTCTTGAATTTACTTTGGGTCAGAAGTTCCTGCTCTGTGACATCAAACATGTCCAGGTAAAATGGGTCCAATCTATTAAAGGATCAAAGTCTTATATTCAAGATAGATTTTCTGAATACTCTGAGGCAACCAGCATCCAAGCTCAATTAAATAACTAATCACTTTCATAAACATTGGAGCTAATGCTCAACTCAGTGACTTCAACATGGTCAGATGATGTGAAATAAAATAGCACCTGAAATTAATAAAAGTAGACCAATGTGGTTATATGTTTTTACCAAATGAAAATACAAGATAACAAAAATTATATATTAGATAGAATATAATAATGTTAATAAAATCCATAAAGAGTTAGAAGTTCTAAAAACTATTTAGTTTCTAACTCTGTGTGACCAATTGTAAAATAAAATGTAAAGAGACTTATTTAGTAGTAAAATATTTGTACATTTATTTGCAGAAATATAAAAGCATCATTATTAGTGGTTCTAAAATCTTATATAAAAATATAATATGTGGCAACACAGTTCATTGATGGGCTGTATTTAAAACAGGACAAGTATACAATTGGCTGAATTGGGGTTGTGCAAATAGCAATAAATAAATATACAGTTGGGAAACTAAATCAATATGACACGGCCAAACAAAGCCCAAATAAAAACCAAACAATACATGCAAAGGTGCCCCTAAGTCAATCCAATTTGACACAGTCCAAAAAAGTCTATACAGGCCCAAACAACTAATGTACGGCCTAAACTTTAACCAAGGGAAAAAAAACGTGGATGGCGGCTCAGCAGCATCCAAATCATCACTAAAAAATACAAATATTTTACATTCAGTATGACAATCATTTTATTATTATAATTACTATCCTTACAATTTAAAAGTTACCTTTATTAACATCCAACAAAAGAACTCTCCTAGTTCTAGAGGCCAGCAGGTGATAGGACCTTTCATCAAGTAAGGTGGGACACACACTTTCCCAGGACTGATGACTGGTACTATTGCTTGGACCTAAGAGGATGTGGTCATTATTGGCTGCACTGCTTTTGTGACAAACATATTGCATCTATTTACCTTCTTGTCTGTCCACCATTACCGGATTTAGCTTACAAGCTCGAGTGTAATAGCAGCCAGTTGCCCTTTACACCCATGTGGAGTAACTGAGTGAAAGTAAAAATACAGTTGCCTCCAATTCAAGCCTGTTTTGTGACTTCAGATGCTTTAGAAAGACAGCTGCAATTTCTTCTGATATGCAGCTACGCTGGCTTCATAAAGGTTATTGCTGATGTATTTCCATTGGGTTTGAATCCAATTAGGGGCTGCTTAGTGGCGCAGTGGGTAGCACTGCTGCCTTGCAACAAGAAGGTTCCGGATTCGATTCCTGGCCCAGGGTCTTTCAGCATGGAGTTTGAATGGGTTCTCTTCAGGTACTCCGGCTTCCTCCCACAGTCCAAAAAACACATGACTGTTAGGTTAATAGGCTTCTCTAAATTGCCCTTAGGTGTGTGTGTGAATGGTTGTTTGTCCTGTTTGTCTCTGTGTTGCCCTGTGATGGACCGACAACCTGTCCAGGGTGGACCCTGCCTCTCTCGCCCTTAGACAGTTGAAGATAGGCACCCTCGCGACCCCACTTGGGATAGAATCCAATTAATGTTTCAGAGCAGAAAGCTTTTATAATGGTGCCCCCTGTTACTGGAAATTAACCATCAAACCAAGCTCAATTATCTCTACCTGGCTGCTCCCTCCTTTCAAAAGTAAAGTAGGAAAGGTGTACTTTCTTTGTCCCATGGCTGTAACACCCATTTAGTTAAGCGGCCTCATGCTCACTCCCATTTATTTTCTCCAAACTTCCCCACCAGCAAACTAGCTGGTGTGATTCGACATTGATGGAATTCATTTCAGACATTTTCAGATTTTCACCAAATGCTTTTTAGTTTATTTTGTCAGCGATTCACCTGTTTTAGAGAGAATTACTTGGAAATTGAAGAATGTGTTCCTCCCTGATTACAGTGTGCCATTTCTGTTTCCACACCTCAAAATTCAAACACCCTAATTTGCTCCATCCATCCATTTGCTACACCTGCTTCCTATGTAGAGTTTTGGACACCAAAAATACCTTAGGTGCTGTTTGCACTAGATAATTAAATCCAATTTTATTCTCGAGTTACATAAAACCTTTTCTTTTATTTCACTGATGTGCGCCTCCCGTATTCATCACCTTGGGGGCATCTGTGACTGTAAAACAGTGTCTGGGCCAAGATGTGGAGACACCCTCAGGTTCCTCCTGATGACCAGGAGAGGGTAGAGATATGGCGGCTCATGCTGAAACACGAAGCTGACATCCTGCCGTGAATAACGTGCTAATTAGATTTGGCCTGAGGTTGTTGCTGTAATCAAACCCATCCGGTGATATGGGCCGAGAGGCGGAAACAAGATCTGAAATTCAAAACTATGCACTCTGCCTTTTTCTCAAGTCGGTTTCCTCTTAGATCCTGGCTCTCTGCATGATCCGACCACCACCAGAGTGTGCATGTCAGAACCTACTCAGACTGTGATCAAAATATACATGTTTTCTTATCCAGTTGTATTACTTATATGAGTTCTCTTGCATGGTGCTTGTGTTTTATGTTACAATGGTATTATATTCTGCCAGCTTTGAGATCCTTTAAATCTAAACAGCAGGGGAGTGGCGGACCAGTGGTTAGGGTATAGAGCTTGGAATCCTAAGGTTCTGAGTTTGAGCCCCAATCCAAAGTTCAGCACATTGTTTATTTCATTTTAAACTAAAGGTGATTGAATGGCATCTCTTAAAAAAGTTTGTATTTGACTTGGAAACAAATCAATTGATAGTAACAAAGACATTTTAGATGAAACACTCTGGGTTGCTGCGTTGCAGGAAGCCATGTATTAATTTAGTAATAAACTAGCTGTAGATCCACCTGTAATTTTTTTTTCAAGCACACAATTTGATCTTAATATAGGAACACAAGACTATGCATGACTTTCCAGGTAAATGTTTAGTCTTGCTCCTCATTGGAAGAATATATATGTCATATTCACATCTACATGTAATATGCCTTTGTTGATGGATTTTTGGTTTCCACAATAGAAAGTTTTTGTTTTTACAATTTTTCTGTTGTTTTTACTTTCTCGGGGAGCTGGACAGCACCTAACTCACCTGCATTCAATGCCATTCTCCACTTATCCCTCAGTATATGTGCTTACTGATTCCTATTGTTCTTTGCCACATTCGGCTGTTGTGCTGCCTACTCTGTCACACTTTTCAACTGCCCAGTTCTGTCAGTGTCATCTTATCCTTTTGCCTGCTGTACTTTTTTTCTTTCTTTTTTTTTTTTTTTTTACTATTATTAAACCCTCAATTTACCAGTGAAGTTCCTGTCTGCACTTTGATCCCACAACAACCCCACACGACCCACACGACACTGTATATGGGTTTTGTGGTGCACCCTGGCGGCACCAGAATTTTGAAAAGGCCCCAATAAGCCTCAGACATTTTAAAACCCAAATTGCTCTCTCTGCTGCTGTAGTTGTTGGCTTTGTTTTCAGCGTTTCCTTGCAAATGTGTTTTTGATCTTCACACGGAGGGAACACAATTTTAATCAGTGCGAATAACAAAACATTAAGCGTTTCACAAGAAACTGTCTCCTTTAATTCTGTTGCACAACTCCAAAACTTCACCACAGTGAAACAGATGAATACAGGTCATTAAGCATTTTAGCCACAAACAAAACAAAGAAAAGATTTTAAACCCCCTTAAAGATGCATCAAACATTACAGAGTAGTTAAAGCAAATAAAACAACTTAAGTTCTGCAAAGCAAAAAGTAGTAATTATAAAGAAAACAAAATACAGAGAAGGTACAAATTTATGTTTGTTTTACCACTGATCTCTAAAGCTGATGAATTCTTGTTATGAATCTTAAAGATCATAAAGAATAACATGTTACTGATTTTGCTGCTAGAACTAGAAAAACCCACAGTCAATTAAACTAAATCATAGCAGTCGTGGTGTGATTTAATGTTTGGAAACAATAAAATTAAACATTTCTTGAGATTGAGGATCACAGAAAAAAGGTTAAAACACACACAAAAAAAGGAAACTCAGTTTGAGTGCCTCTTTATTTCACATTTTTTTAGTTTCAGATGTTTCTTCCTCTAGTTTTATGAAGAATACTAGCATGTCCATGAGTAAGTCAGTGTCTAGTCCACGCTAGGCTGCTTTTTGTTTTGAATAAAATGGAGAAGCTGAGCAGCTCCCATTTTTCTGCTCTGGTTAGCAGCTGCAAATGCTAATGTTAGATGTAACGGCTGCATACATTCTGCTTCCCCTGTTTACCATCTGACCTTTCCGGCCCTAATCTGTTGCTGTAGCTCATACAGGGACAAGACTCAAGACTGACTCAAGAAATCCTGATTTATACGGACAAGAACAAAGGAAACAAAATATATAATGACTTCTGCTGATGTTATACTATGTAGACTTACCTCCAGGTTTATCAGCAGCATGTTTTTGACATAAAGTTCAGGAGAAAACCATAATTTATCTTTAATGATCTTAAGGTGTGAATCTTTTACAGTAATTTCCGCGGGAGACCAGGGTTTGATTCCCAGACTGGGAGTTGATATACCTTTTCTGTTTTTATTTCTAACATGTTTTTGTAAAAACTTTACTTTTAGATCAATATGTATTCAATATATTCAGTTCAGCTTTCAACACCATCATCCCACAGCATCTGATAGGAAAACTGCAACAGCTGGGCTTCAACACACCCCTCTGCAATTGGCTGCTAGACTTCCTCACAAACAGACCTCAGTCAGTCCGGGTCGGACAGGACACCTCTGATGTCATCACCCTAAGCACAGGCTCCCCTCAGGGCTGTGTTGGGAGCCCCCTACTCTTCACCCTGATGACACACGACTGCGCCCCCAGTCCCACCAATCATATTGTGAAGTTTGCAGACGACACTACGGTGGTGTGGCTCATCAGAGATGACAATGACCTTGACTACAGAGAGGAGGTGGAGCAGCCGGTGGACTGGTGCAAAGATGACAGCCTGAACGTGGAGAAAATGAAGGAGATCATCATCGACTTCAGGAAGAACTGGCCTAACCACGCTCCACTGCTCATCGACAGCTCAGCTGCAGAGATGGTCAGCAGTACCAAATGCCTGGTGGTGCACATCACAGACAAGTTCACCTGGACTGTAAACACCACCTCACTGGTCCAAAGGGCACAAAAGCATGTGTACTTCCTGCAGAGAATGAAGAGAGCCCACCTGCCCCCACCCATCTTCACCACCTTCTACAGAAGCACCATAGAGAGTGTCATAACCAGCTGTCTCACTGTGTGGTTTGGAGACTGCAGCGCTGCAGACTGGGAGAAGATGAGGAGATTAGTGAGAACTGCAGAGAAGATCATCGGGGCTCCTCTTCCCTCCATTAAAGACATTTCATTCCAGCGCTGCGTGTCCCAAGCCCGTAACATCATAAATGACCCCTCACACCCCCACCATGGACTGATCTCTCTGCTGCCCTCTGGGAAGCAGAAGGCAGAAGATAGGTTTGCAAGATATTTTTGGATCATTTAAAAAACTAATCAAAGTCATAATATTACTGCAAAAAAAGGCATCAGCATAACCTAAACATTTTATATTAATAGCAAGATAGTTAAAGACAAATATTAAAATTGATGTTATATGATGTTGTATGATGTTTTGTAAAATAGCCTGTTGTATTTTCCATGTATTTTATCAATTTACTCTCTGTCTCATTACAAAAGTTTTTTAGCAGTACACATCATCTGAGTCAATTTTGACCAGTCAGTTGACCTTTAAATTGTAAGAAAATCTTGGAGGTTTGAAGAAAATCAGTATATGGATGAGAAAGGCAGGAAAATGCTAACACATTATGGTCCTGACAACCAAAACTTAGACCAGGCAGTGGCCATTTCACATTGAATACTAGATAAACTAAACCTTCCCTGTCAATTTTGTAAAATTATTGGCTGAGTATGCATTGTCAAATTTCATAAATTTAGACATTAATCTGCATTAAATATGAGATTAAATGTGCCTTCTTCCATAAGTATCTCGGGTGTGAATAAGCTGTTTATTCTGCTCTCGGATGCAATCTCCCCTGAGAAATCCCTGTTGAGGTTTGAGCCTGCAGAACTGGTTTGGCCTCCAGTCGGGCATGAGGATGGAGCAGGGGAGGGTCATGAATCTGGCTGCTTTATGACGATTAGCACACAAAATTATGGATTATTTGCTGACAGTGGCCGGACAGCAAGGAGGTTTTCAGAGGGAAAAGTGATCATTCAGTCATCTTGTGCTGAACTCTAGCCATGGTTTCTGGAGTTTATTATTTCAGAGCGATTCACCACAGCTATTTTCACCCATTGTAGTGATGTGTTATATGTGTTTAAACATTTGTTAATGCAATATGTGATGTGTGGATTTAATAAATATCACTGAGCCTCCCTGTTTCAGAGAGCAGAAGCCACCACTGTTACCAGGATACGAAATCTCAAGATAAATTCAAGAGATTCAGCATTTGAAAAATAAAAGTTTCTTTGCCAGACAATCATTTGAGTTTTTAACATAAAACTATTCATTTAATTCAAACTGGACAGTCATTTTACAGCAAATAGAATAACCTTTCACTTCTCAGATTACTACAAAACGTTGCATTCATTAAAAGATTAGATCTTGTGGTGACATTAGATTAAGATTTTCTGTGCTACAATAAGACATTATGCATACCCTCTATGGTACACATAATTATTCCAGTTGATGAAAAAATATTTCTGATGTTTTGACATAAAAGAGACCAAGTAAACATCATGAAGAGTCATTTTTTTAGGTATTTTTTGTTGACTTTGCCATTTGGGAACACTTTAAAGTCGTGGAAATTAATTAAAAACAAGAGGATTCGGGTTATTTTTGTAAATAACTTTATTTAACAACACAGGTTATAGTCTAAACAGTCCCAAGAAACATTATCAGTTAACAATTTAACATATTTAAAAGTTAAAAAGAATTAAAAGATATTTTCCAACATTTTTCAATGGATTTGAGTGTCTTTATGATGCTGTTTCTACCTTACTGCATGTGGAAACTGGTGAGGCAGTTGCACATGTAGGTCTCACACTTCATGCACTGCACTCTGAGAATACCTGTACTGCCTGGCTATTTGCACAGGACCTATTTTTGTGAGATACTGCAGTCCCTGTAGCCAATAAGAGTTGCACTCACAGTGAACTGTAATGTTCATCCCCCCTGTCCCTTATATTCTTGCTGTCTCCACTGTATCTTCTTTCTCTGGTTCATATTCTTCATCATTCCCACTGTTTCCTTCACACTCCCTCTTTATATGCAGAGTTGAAGCTGCTCATTTTCTTCATCGCTAAATCCTAAAGGGCTGGTTATACTGCCGCAGCAGTGTGTTGCAGTGAGATTGTTGCAGATATTTTTAATTTATGCCCAATATTGAAGTGTAGTCTGCGCTTTGTTATTCAACGCCACAATACAAGAGGGACAATCACGAACTAGCTGTGGATCTAGATACAGCCGAGGCAGTGAGGAAGTGGGGGCAAGTTTGCATAACAACGGAGGGATATGAGGACAAAAAGTCATGGGGACCCAGGTGGATAAAGGGTCCCAGCGTTCTCCTGCACCTTGCTCTCCTAGCTGGTCCAACTTCACAAGTCGTTTTCCACAATGGTGGTCATACAAACAAAACAAGATGGTAAGCTACCAAACAGGAAATACGCATAGTGTAGTGGCACTGTCTGCGGTCACCTACAATTGTGCAGAGTGTCTGCGGAAGGGGCGGAGGCACATTTGCATTTACTGCGACACACACATAGACGACCTGGTTTCTGAGTATAAATCAGCCTTAATTCCTCCTCATTGCCATCTAGATGAATTGCTAGTTTGGTTTTCGTCCATAAACTGTAAAATATTGTTGTTTTATTTCTGTAAATGGAAGAAAGTATCAAATAGAGCCATATGCAGTATGAAAAGGACTCACAAGATGTCTCATCATAGCAGACCATAGCAGATCAGTGCATATGGTCAGTCAACATGCCGCGGTACCAATACAATGATCTTGATGGTACCTTGTTACCAATTGGCAGCATCAACTTTTAAACTGTTTAACATTATTAAATGATCAAAATAGCTCTTTAAACCATAAAAGACTGAACTTACCTCATTTATTGGTTATTCATTTTCCCCATTCAAAAATACCATAAAAACACTTATTTTTATTTTTGATTTTACTTTTTTTTCTGAGAGGTCAAATGGTGAGCCCCCTCCCTGTAAAAAACATCTACAGAAAAGAACATTGAAATTCCATCAGAATGTCAAGTGACAAATATAAACTTTTCAATTTGATCTCTCTCTTCCGTCTCTCTTTCAGTGCACTACATCTTAAAAATTGAGGTATTGCGTGTGTGCAAAAGGAATCTAATGGGTTTGTTACCAAATCGCAGAAGTGTACCAGCATTATAACATTTTAATGAAAATCTAGATTTTGAAGCAAAAAGACTGCAGCACAGACAAAGTGAAAAAGATATAGGAAGGGACAATTTACCAGCAAACACTGGTTGGTGTGTGTGTGTGTTTGGGGGGTTAAGTGATGGTGGGAGGAACAGATTATGCAGAAAATCACTTCCAGCGGAAGTGTGTTTTAATGCTGACAGGGCTCCTGCAGAGGCCGTTATGCTAATCCACCTCCTTGTTAAATCCACAGAATGTCCACAGTGGAAGAGGGGAAATGCACCATGAAAACCTATGGCTGGGACCCACAGAGACGGAAAGGGACAAGAGGGATTCAGCACACAGGAAGCCAACACAGGAAGCCTCATGTTTCTTTATCCCTCCAATGTTAGCCCCTCTTCTCTCCAGCCCATCCTGTTTTCATCTTGTTTTCAGAGCAGGCTGCTTTTGCCCCAGTACCATCCAGAGCACCTCAACCCACACACATGTTACCCCCAAACCAGATTTTACAGCTGGATGAAGAGCATCAATGGAGGCAGTGAGCGAGTGGCCAGACAATGGATACCACGTCCAAGCTGGCACGCCAGCCCAGGATTTCCTGGCTTAGACCAGAATAAAAAAAGTTGTACTTTTTCGGCTGCAGAATAAAGAATGAGGCACTTGTATGTGCCAGGATACGAAGAATGTTGGGAAATCTAACAATCCAGCTAACTAGTGTGAGTAGCAGCTGTCGGCGTTGGAGAGCAGATGCAGGTGCTTTGTTTTTCCCTGTCATTGTGAGTTACTGTAAAGGTCTTACTGCCCCCACGCAGGGCAGATAGGGACCGTCTGACACAGCAAGGCTTAAAAAAAGCAAATAGAGGCAGAATGAGCAGGGGACTTCAAACACAAGCGCCACCCTGACATCAAACGGTCTGGATCTGGTCCGATCCTCCCTTTCACTGCCGCATGAGCCTGCATGGAAGCTGTCAGGCCTCGTTAACGGAGAGACGCCCACCGCCAGCCTGTCTGCCGGCCCAACCGTCTGACTGTCTGCCGGTCTGACCAGCTTTCTGCGTGACATCTTAAATCTCCGTCTGTCTGTCGCCAGCTCGCTGTTGGTCTGCTCCTCCACATAGTTTAGGGGAGTGAGGTGAAGGAGGCATGAGGCGGATGAAGAACGTGTTGGAATGGAGAACTAAATAGTTTTAAGTCATGAAAGCTTTGAGATTAATATTAGGCTTTCATTACTTTGTGTCAACACAGCTTAACAACAGCCAGAACAACTTTTTTGAAACCTTGATCTATGTTTCTACACCAGGGACAATACACCATATGGGTTGCTTTCTTCTTTAGGAATCAACAACATTTTCATTAATTAAATATGGATGGATGTATATGCCTGACTGTGACTATCGGTCTCCGCCAGTCACATGACATTTGTTGCTAAGACGCCTTTTTTGTCTGATTTAGACTTGTAACTTTAAGAAATAAAGGTCAATCAACTCCAAACTTTCAGGGGTTAGTTGTCATCATAAAAGATGCTTATAAGCCAAAAATGAAAAAGCTGGGGCCTTTTTTGTCTGATTTAGACAGGGGGAACAGATTACAGCAGGTTTTATTTCATCCCATATTGCCAGTTCTGACAATATGGGATGAAATAAAACGGCTGATGTTGGAAGACAAACTGTTTATTAAGGATAGTACCACATAGATAAATTGCACGTTACTATAAACACAAATATAGATTTAAGTACTAAATTTCAACCAGGAAAAAATTATTTTCCTTCTGCATATAGTCTTTAATGATTACACGTGCACTCCATTTTCTATTTCATTTTTATTACAAGTATATGGTTTACAACAGTTTTCAATGGGATGAGAACATTTGGACACTGTGAAACAATGATAGAGTTTTTTTAAGGAACGTATGGAAAAGAACAAGGATCTGTTTGCTTTCAGAGGGAGGAGTAGACACTGCTGTCAGCGACCAGCTTTCAAGCAAACGTTTGTGTTTTATTATTAGTTTTAGATCAATATCACTGGCGATATTCTGCTATAACATGTGAAGTAAAGAATAAAACAGTAAAGCTCAACTTTCATACACGTAAAACCTTTCAAATTTCAAGTTCTGCACGTTGGAATTGAAGCGGAGTTAACTCGGGTTGTTCTTCCTACTCCGTGCGCGCTCCCGACGAGGGGATGCAAATTTTCACAGGGATAACTACCTTGGCACGACACCGGGACTGGCAGCCTCTCACACAACACAATCGTGTCATTTCTGGTAAATAATTGTGCCGAAAGAACAGCCCCGTGTGGGTTATCTCGACTTTCCACCTAATATGGTGGTTTTCCCACGATGCACCGCGCCCGAGGTAAACAATTGACGTCACCTGGCGGAGACCAATTACAGAGCTTGCACAGTTGTTAGTGGGGCTTGTTTGCAAAAGTATTTACATCCCTACATGCTACTACAGCGAATGTCAATGCCTGGATGAAGTGAAGGACTGACACAAAGTAGAGTGTGAATGGTGGAGTGTGTGGCCATGCATCTTTACCAGGTAGGGAGAATTTTATAAGAAATATATTCTGGGGAGTTATAAGTAGGACCCCAACATCTGTAGGGAACACATTGCTTACCAAATGAAATCTACTGATTTATATTCTTGTTTTCTCACAAACCTTTGGGGTGTTTCAGATAAAAAAGAAAATGCCACAGATCCTCAGTTGAACATAGATCTGGACATCCTAACTTTTTTTATATTTTGACCTAAAGCAAGAATTTCAACTTTCTCTTTTGAAGCCTCCAACATTTTTACTATATTTTTTATGCTTCACTATCAGCTTCAAGAGTCTAACATGGAAAACGGGGTTTAAGTCAATCTAGCAGCAGAACAATCTTAATAGGAAAGAGAATGTGAACAAGGCAGACAATGGATTATCCTGCATGCTAAAGATGGTACAAAAAATATATATATGAAGCATTGCAGGTACTTAGTCAGGTTGAATTCAAGGCAGAGCCACAATGGCACAGTAAGCATAGGTCTTACCCATGTTCCCCATGTTGGGAGGGCAGGGGAGGGTAAGTATGCATCTAAAACTGTGTTATTTTTCTCAGATGCGTCAGGAAGCATTCACCTGTGCAGCAGCTTCAAAGTCACCGACTGTGACATTAACTGACCTAATCAGATGTTTTCTTTTCAACCCACTTTGAAGTACTGTGATCTCCTGGTGAGCAGAACATTTGGATTCACTGGTTCTTCCTGGCTTTCATTCCAACACACCCTTTACTTCCTCATCCTGGTTGCAGGGGAACATAAGCCTCTTATCGATATGGTTTAGAAAAACCCATTTGGTCATGATGTATTTCAAAGGTGCTGTTTCTGCTAAGCGTTCTGGCAATGGATAGCTAGGTTTTTGGGCTTTTAAATCCAGAGCTTGTTCCTCTAAATTTTAAATAGATAACATTTTATCTTAAAAAACTGCATTGCTCAAATGTTGGTGGGTAAAAAAAGAAAACCAGATGTGAGGAAATTTGTTTAATGTTGTTAAATCTTTGAAAAACAACAAAAAGTAAAAAACAGAATAACTTTGGCAACATTACAAGTGAGTGACACCAGTGGAGCTAAAAAGCAAGAGCAGCTTCTCCTCTCAGAGTATAAATCCAGGCTTACAGGTGGCTCAGTCTCACCCATTGAGAGGTGAAAACTCTCCCTCTGAGAACAAGGAGGCAGACAGAGGAGGTTTTGTGCTGAAGGGAAATGAGAGAAGCTCCCGATTATCAGCACTAAAAGCAAAGGATCCCCCCCAATCTTAAAACCCTCCAACAAGGATCTGAAGCCTAATATTCTCCTTTATCCCTCCTGATCTGAAACTCAAAGGCTCTTCATTTGAGTAACTTGGAGGTAGAGTGTGAAAAGTGGAGTTTATTGAGTAAAAAATATTAATTTCCTAGAATACAGTAATGTAAAGTGACAGAGGAGAACTGTAGGGACCAATTCTTTACATACTATAGTTCAGCTGTGTTGTCTACAGTAAGTATGGAAGATCAAAGTAATGATTTAAATACATTGTTTTGCACATTTTTACTTAGAAACATAGAAAAGTAGAATTTCATTCTTAATTTTGGTTAAATAAAGCATGTGTTACAAATCTAACCACATAGTAATAAGTATATTTGGATTTTAAGCATCAGTTTTGCATAATGTCCATTCCAAACTCCATCTGGCTGTGGTTGAAAAAAAAATGGAAGTTTTCATTGCACAATTCTCCATCAAATTAAACTATATCAAGGAGATGCTCTGTCCACGCTGTTGTTCTGCAGAGGCCTTAACCTCCTCAGCCCTAAATCAACAAGACTGGCTATGAATATTGACTCAGAAATGGGGCCACTATCAGCCTGTACTCTACATGGATCACATCAAGCTGTACGCTAAGAGTGATCGAGACATTGACTCGCTGATCCACACCACCAGGATCTAAAGCAGGGACTTCAGAATTGGATTGCATTCCCAGAAGGGTGAATAGCCTTCGAAAAGCAACAACCAAATACCTGCTGTCATGATCTTGGCACTGATGACTGGATTATTACTTCATTAGGATGTAGCCCCTGAACTGGCACACACCCTTTATCATATTTTTACTGCTTAAACACAGTCTAAAAATAGAGCTGATTTAAAGTTAGTAATGAAATGAAGCTGTACAATAAGTCAAGCAAAGTTGATGGATTTTTCTAACAAACAGATTTTCAACATGACACCAATTAATTAGCAACTTTTGTTACAACTTAAGCCCAGGCTGAGAGTAGAACAACAGCATAATTTGCAACAGGTTGCTTGGCAATTGGTATTCTCAGGGGTGAAAGTCATTTTGATGTATGCCAGTACTATATAAAGATATTAACTACATTATGAGTTATTACATCTTGCATGCATTAGACCAACTCTTTTATAATAGATATAAAAGCTAAATTACACCTAAGTATTACTGACTATGAGCCTTTATCGTCACCATTTTGATTGTTCAAGAAAATTAACAATTGTTCAAGTAATTTCTTAGGACTCACTGATATTTGATATAATTCAAAATGAAAATGCATAGACATTCTTTGTCTTCAGCATGAATTATATATTCCAGCATTTTCCAACTCTCCATCATCATTTATTATCCCTTTGGTTGACAGAAAAGCATCTATAGGTATCATGGCAAGGAAACTTACTGCAAAACTCTTTGTTGAAAGAACAATATGGAAAAGATTATCAGTTTTTTTAACTCTTGATTAATAAAAACAAAACTTATGGTTATAGCCATTAAAACCATGACATCCACTTTTTTCTAATCACCTTATGCAGCCTTGATAATACAAAGTACACATGATATCCATAACTGCATTTAAAAATATGTGGGCTATAATGTTAAAGTATTCAAAAGAATTTGAAAAAGTATTTCTTTTTTTTCTTTTTTTTATGGCACTAGTAGCTCATTTTTTTGACAGTAGGCTGACAGGAAAGGGGTATGAGAGAGGGGGAGAGACATGCAGCAAAGGACCACAGGTTGGATTCAAACCCGAGTCGGCCATGTTAAGGACTAAGGCCTCTGTACATGTGTTTGTGCGCGCTAACCACTGTACCACCTGCATGCCCCAAAAAAGCACGAGGAAAAATTTACTCCCTAATTGAATAGATATAAACAGGGGAACTATGCAATAAATATTCAAAGAGGGTATTTATCCATAATAAGATAATGAAATATTTATTCTGGATGTAGCATAGGAATCCTTAGATTATCAAGTTGCGAGGGCAGAGACAGCGGAGAGTAGAGATGATGTTGACGGAGCAGGAGCAAACTGAGTGCCCTACAGGGGTGGAGGGCGATCATGGAAATAAGGGTATGCAAAGATGGGTTCATGCTCTAGTTTGCCAGAGTTTAACACGCAATAGACATGCATTGAACAAGCATGAGTGACGTTTTAACACAGAACAGCACAAAAGTCTCACTGCGCCTTTGAGTTGATAACTGTGTGCTGAAGTTGGTGGCAAAAAGTAAATGGCATTAGAAGTTCCTAAATCTTTTACTGATACGCTGTGTCAGACCATTACGGATTACTTTTACCCCTACTCTTTGTTAATATTAGCTGCTGGAACAGGGTAGCGGCTGGTCATGCCTGCAAAAGTTTCTTTGAGGTTAAAAATGACTAAATAATACTAATAAGATCAATACTTGCATGTATTGTTTTAATTAATGATCATTAAGTTTTTTTAGTTATATAGGGCTTTGGGAAACGGCTGAAAAAATATCTCGATATTAACCTTTTTTCTTTTTTAATATCAATGATTATTTGTTTGTTTTTTGTTTTACTCATTCGAAATAAGAATGAGGGGAAAAGCCCTGATTAAAGTTGTGACCCTTACCATATTTCAACGTAATCTTTATCCCTTAAGAAAGGTCATCCTCACGCCCAACCATGCTTAGCTTGGACATGAGAGGTTGAGAAGCTAAATCCTTCCCCTGCCTACATCTCCCAGAATGCCACGTGGTTCTAAATCAGAGTTCACTGAAATGATAGAAAATTCAACATAAAACATATTTTCTATTAATAATGATTATTTCATGTGTTTGTTGTGATTTTAATTTATATTAGTTTATTGCCCAGCCCTGTAGCTATATCATGACAAGGCCCCTTGAACATTTACTCTGCTGAGGATATTAAAACTGAAAGATTGTGTGCCAGCAGTATTATGCTGTCAACACCATCCACAGAGTTCAAAAAACGTGTAGTAAAGTAGTCGTTATTCTGATGACAGATTTTGCCACCAGAGCGTGTGAATATGGATCCAATTTTTATTTTAATTTTGTTTAACTGAGTGTTTAGTTGAAGTTTCTGACAGAGTAATTCCTTTTCTTGGAACATAGCATGCTCTCTCCAGGTGAGGTTGAAATGCCCTGCAGAGTGAGTGCACATCCGCAGACTGTCATCCAACAAGGTGGGAGGAAGGAAGTGACCCATGGCTCTTTAAACACCCAAAGGTCAGTCAAAACAGAGGTGTGGGATTCAGACACTGCTTCATTTCACCACCGTGTGTTTAGGACCTTACTGAGATCTGACCTGCTACCTTCTGAAAGCAAACCATTGTACTGTTTGACTCAGGGAGCCTCCCTTCCTTCAAGTGTCACAGTTTTCACTTTTATTTATGGAAACAAACATGAGGTAAAATTTATACAACTGAGGGCAAGGGGAAATAATTTCCATCAAAGTTCATTTATCAAAACTTTTTTAATGCTGACTTCGAAAATCTACTCTTAAGTAATAGAAATTAGTAAAAAAAAAATATATAATAATCATCCAGCATGTCTTTGCAATCAACATAAACTTCAACAAAACCCTTTACTTTTCTGTAGGCCATGCTTGTTGCTGCTGTTTGGGCTCGTCTGCGATCTGCTCCGCATTGTTAGGATCAAAGCCTTGGGGGGGGGGGCTATGAGGCAGAGCTGCGTTTCCACATGGGAGTCCTCTCTCTGGGAAAGTGCAATAGGTTAGAATATCAATGAGACGTGCCCAAGAGCGTAACGGCTCACCTGTTGTCTGACTGTGGCTTTGGCACTGATTATCTGCGGTCAGGAGGCTAGCTTGGCTTCCTGCGTGCTCTGCTTGTTTCCCAGAAAACTTTTTGACACTGAACAAATCAGAATGGCTATTTGCACCACCCTGGGTACAGTAAGAGGCTCTGAGATCTAATTCAGCTGTTTATCTGCCAGTAAAGCTCTGACACAGAAGTACCACTGTCTCACAGCAGCAAACCAGACAATGGATTGGCATACCTTCATATCTAAGCATTATTACAAAACCTTCTGCAGCTTATAAATATTATGTTTCCCTAAATTAGAGACAAACCAGGCAACTAACTTGGTTTAAGTTCTCCAGCTTGGACAAAATGTAATATCTGACTCTTAAAGGTAAAGTGAAGGATTTTTGCGAATTTTTTAAAAGACCTGCCCACTTAAAAAAAAAAAGCACATGTAAAACCCTGTACCAGATCATGAGAGGGAACGCCTATTAAACATGTGCAAGTACGTGCACAAGCCCATTTCGCCTCGAGGAGGTGTGGGGACGCAATGATAAGATAGTCGCTCAGATGGATTTCATCTAACCCATATTAATAAATAAAAAACTTTCCCCCACAAATAAAAGTACTGTTACATTAAAAAAAATCATGACATGCTAGTATATGTGTGTGTGTGCTGCCGTGGAAATTTGGACATGTTTTAGGGGTAAATAAGGATCTGTGGCCAACTTATAACTACTAAGGATGCAAATTACAAAATATACATATCTGTCCTGGGAGGTAATATAGAGGTGGATAACTTTTACTTGCAGTGATGTGAAATGGATTTCTGCAAATAGCATGCCAAACTTTACCTGTCGAATACAAACTTTGCAGCCGAGGCATCAGTAGGAAGCCCAGCTTGTGCTTTCTATACATTGTGTGAAAGAATTTACCAAAGAAACTCTGGGCTTGTTTCTGTCTTCTGAGGAGTTTCTTTTTCTTTTCATTCACTTTGTAGAAACTTTTTCTTTTACGACCCTCGGCCGTTTTTCAAGAACCGCAGTGAAAAAGGCGAGCTTCAATAACTGGCTGAAACCGAAGCTTGCGACATAAATGCGCGCATGCGCAGAAAAACACAGCTAACTGGGAACGAGCACGTAGGACGGCCTTACATAAACTTATCGCCATAATGATTGGCTGTTAGGAGGACCACTTCTTTTGATGATCCACCCAAAAATTGTTTGAAATTCTTTTTAAGCCTATTTATATTGCTACAACAATCTTGGTTTGTCTTGTCAGTCTACAGAATATTTTTCCAACAGTCTTAAAGATCTTAAAATGTTATTATTGTGAATGAGAGACAGGTCTTTTGGACTGTATGCTGCTCTTGGAAAGTTAAGTACATTTCTTTGTTGGCACTGAATGGTTTGTTGGACACCAACACCTTTAGAAATGACTTTCAAAGTCTTTTCTGATTTAGACTCATTCGACCAGGTAACGTCTTTCCAATGTTATTATTGAAATGTGAAGTCTGTGTGAATTCCAGCTTCAGTTTCCACCTCTTAGTTGATAAAATATAGTAAGTTAAAACTTCTTGCAGGACAATAAACCAAGCAAGTGACAACAGTTAATGTCAGTGACTTTATTTGTTAACCATTCTTGGGACACTGTAATTGTACAGTGTGACCCCTATCATGGCATTGATCAGATCATGTTTGACCCTCTTGGACACCTTTGCTCTGGGGGTCCCTTTGGGCATCTGGAGTTTTGGGTTACCCGGGGCGCCTGCCTCGGTGCTCTGGGTGGGCGGGTCTTTGGCTCTTCACAACCACTATTGAACATTTTTCCTTTGGATAAACTTTACATGCACAAGTGCACTCTCACAAACAACTACAGGTTGGTTCCAGGGACTTAGAGATTCACTTACATACAGAAAGCCCATATTCTTATCTTCAGCTACCACAGTATACATGTCAGATTAAATAATACCACATTGTATTGTACTCGTATTGTATCTCTTATACTATACCTGTTGGTTGTGCTGCTCTTTTTTAACATCTTTGTTTGCAGGTGATGCAGACAGAAGACGTTTCATCATTGCCTCCCTTTCATCTCCTCTTTCTTTCATCTTTTCTCCTTTTTCCTGTTCTACTTACATTGCAGTGTCCATAAAATCTGTAATACTCTCTGCATGAATCATAATAAAGCTAGTTATATGCATAAATGTTTGTTTTCTAAATACCGCTCTGCACAATGTCATCACTGGTTGCACTGAAATAAGTAAAAATGACTTCAATTATGTGTATTCACTCTTAATTTTAGTAGGTAAATAAGATGATTTTCCAAGGAAATTAATATTTTTACTCTTAAAATAAGATAAATAGACAATATGCACTTGAAATAAGACAAAGCAATATTTTTTTCTTATTTTCAATATAAATTGTCTTGTTACATTGGAAAAGTGTCTCACTTACCTCCTCAATTCAAGAAAAAATTCACCCATTTTAGGAAAAGCTGACTAAATAATTAGTTTATCAAATAAATGAACCGTTTTGACTTGTATAAAATTGAATAATGGTGATGATGGTATGATAGTGTGGGAGACATTTTATCTTTATGCTCTTTGGCTCCGTTGACTCATTTTTCGACAGCTCTTTCAAGAAGCACAGTGCATCATGTCACAAAGCTCAGATCATCTAAAATTTCTTTCAAGAACGTCCATTATACTCCCAACATCTCTGTTCAACACAGCGCCTTTTGAATATGTAACAACAGCAGACTCATATCATGAATTTTCAGCTGACAATCCTTCTGCAAATGCATTTTAAATGAACCAAAATCTGTGAGAAATGTTAACCTGGCTGAACCTAATCCACCAACAGCCAAGGCTTTAGTTTTGGCAGTTTAACCCAGTACTAGAACCAATACTGCCTTGTAAAGAGGCTGTGGAGTAAAAGCAAACTATCTGATACAACTTCTCTCTAGAGATTCCATGCAGACAAAATACAAGCTTATTTTGAACCTTTCAGACAAAGATAGTCCAGACATGTTTTTGTTCACCCAACGCAAAATCAGAGGTGTTAAGCAATCCAAGTTGAATTGCTGAATTTTCAGCAGTTTCCTCATATTTTCGATTTAAAGCTATATTTTTTATGATAGTGCAAAATCTTATTCTCCTGATAAAATAAGACAATCCCACCATGTTTGTATTAATCATCAATTACCTCATAGAGGACTGAGGTTAAAACTCTTCCTCACAAATCTGTGGCAGGAAACAGAAAACGGAAACATTCAGTTGATCCAGCTGTTTTCTCCCACTCTGCCCTTCCTCCTCTATTTGTCTCTGTCTCGCACAACCTGCCCCCCCACCACCCACCACCACCACACCATCAACTCCCCTCCCCTCCCCTCCCTCCTCCCTAAATACGTATCAAATATCCTGGCTGTGTGTGTGTATGTGGGGGGTGTACAAACAGGTGTCTGCTGATAGTCCCATACAGCCGCCTGTTGGATGCAGGTTTTACCCCGTGCTCCCAGCTGCTTTCTCATTCACACACACACACCAACCACCATTTGTCCATCTGTCACAAGAATTAGATGTAATCCATGGGAATTTTCAGATGTCATGGAAGAGAGTTTGTGTGTGTGTGTTTGTACTTTCGGTGGAGCTGTAACGCGACCACACGGCCACCTGCAGCACACGGCTGAGGGACCCTGAGAAAAAGTACACACACGCAAGCCTGCCTCTGTGTTGTTGTCATCCAGGGCTTTGGAAAAGGCATTTGTACCTTGACACATTTCTTCAAATTTTATTGTTATCACTGTTACATATTTTTTATTATCTCATGAGATCTAAAAGAAGAACAAAGTTAATGACATCCATCCTTTTGTTCCAAGTATGCATTTTCTTTTCATGTTTATTTAATACTTTATGTATTGTTCATCTATTTCCATTGATTGTTTTAGCTCAGCTCTTTCAGTGTTGATTACCCTTCCTCCTTTAGATGCCTTGCCTTCACTCTCTCCAAGCTGCTCCTCATTTTGTCTGGTTTATTGTTCTGGTTTGTACTCATGCTCCTTTTTGTATTTTTCACTGTATAAGACTTCATTGTGCATTTTTTAAGAAGCCAAACACCCTACCATTAGTCTGAAAATGTGAACAAAGTAATTTCTAAACATTTGGGAGTCCAGTGAGCCATCTAAACAGACACTATTAACAGATGGGGAAAACATAGAACATTGGTAACTACCAGGATAACCCGTAGTACTTAAAAAAACCCAGAGCAGCTCACCTAGGAATATCTAAAGCTGCACTCATTTAAGGTCATGATTCAACAAAAAAATAAAAATAAAATAAATAGTTTGTGTAATCAATGGTAGAGTTTTAGGTTGAAAATAACTCTTGAGAACCAAAAAGAGACATTAACGTCTGTCTTGCCTCACCGAAAAAACCTTTTATAGATCAACAGATAGAGTATACTGTGGACTGACGAGACAGAACAGGACCTCTCTGGGAGGTTCATGTCCAGTAATGAAGTCTACAGTGAAACATGGTGGTGGCTGTGTCATGGTCAGGTTTGTTATAGTGTAATGAAAGTATCAATACTGCTCCCCAACAGGAAATCCTGAAGAGCAATATTGGGTCATCGGCTAATAACACAGATGCTTATTGGTCAAACAGCAGCACAAGGATTCGATGTGCATTAGATCCTTCTTAAAGTTTAAGTCAGATTGTCCATGTACTCAAAACTGTTCCCTGCAGCTTATTAACTGCACAAACCACTTAAACATGTCTATTTTACATGCTTTGAGTAATATTTATGTACAAGCTGTAATTCTGACATTTTTCTAAAAAAAATACAATTTCAGTGATAACAGACTTGTTTTTTAAAGTAATTCTAAACAAGTCAGTCTGAATTAAGCTAAGAGGATATATATGTTTGAATATATTTTCAACTGTTTTGTATGTTTTAAAAATCATTGTAGTTCAGTTCCAGTTATTCTAAAGAAATAGATTTTTATACCAATAACTGTGGAACTGAGGATTTATACTAATATAACCCCCCACCAAGATGCATCTAATATCTTAAAGTTTTACCTTTTTAAGTTAGAGCAGAAGTAATAATGGAAAACCGCTTCTTAAAGCATCCAAGTTAAATGAAGTGCTTTCTGTAAGAACTTAAAGGTTTAAATGCATAAGCAACTCCAGCAGGAATAATTTGAACCTAAATAAAAATTGAAATAAAATAATTAATTTGAAGAAAATTAAACTTTTTGTCAGACAGGAGTCCATATCAAATGTTTGTCATGAGCTGTTACTATAAGCTGTGTTGGTTGCATTCACTTTTAACGCAGAGTAAGTCCACCACCATGTGGCCAAAATGAGCTCTGACCCAGAATGAAGCTCACAGAAAGAGTCACTTCTCCATTCAAAGCTCTGGAGCAGGCATCCCCAAAGTCAGTCCTCGAGGGCCGTTGTCCTGCAGGTTTTAGAGGTTTCTTTGCTTTAGCACAGCTGATGCTGATTATTGCAGTTAATAATCAATTATTAATGTAAATCAGCTGTTCTGGATCAGGTAATCCTCTAAAACCTGCAGGACAACGGCCCTCGAGGACCGACTTTGGGGATGCCTGCGAGGAATTCAGCTCAGATTTTCTTGTTCACTTTTTGTGTCACTGAGACATGAACTTTTGTTGTTGTTTTGTTGCTTTATATATATCTATATATTTTTCTTTTTCTTTTTTTTTCATTAAAAAAGGAAATTTGAAGAGAATTTTGCTGCCATTATACCCTCCACTTCTTTGGCAAAGCTGCTCACATTGGATCAAGCCTGACAGCTGCCCAGAGATGTTTGGTTTGGCCCAGCTCAGCAAACAGTTGTTGGATGGGTTTCAGGTCAGGGCTTTTCGAGAGGCCCATCAAGTCCTTTCATACAATGCTAGGAAAACATTTCTTTATGGACTCTGGGCTGAGACTCAGGGTCACCATCATGTTGACTTAGAAAACAACTGCTGTCTTTAGGAGCTTTTGCTTCACTTCTGCTTATCATAACTATTCACGTTCCTTTTCGCGTGGGATTTAGTGGTCAGTTGTTGCTTTTAATTAAGACAGCAAAAACAACATCATCCCAACAGAAATCAATAATAAAGTGCGTTGTTTTTTCCAAGAAAACGATATGAGATGTTTCTTATATGCATTTGATTGTAATTGTTTCGATTCTGGTAAAACTGATGTTTAGAGGCTTTTATCCACCTTTCCCATAGCTCATCCAAGATAGGTTATCCAAAGATATTTATTTTATTCATGCTGCTATATGTTTAAGCTGCTGGAGGACATAGAGGCCACTTCTCATCATTCTGCTTTATTCCATCTCTACTCTCCCATTCTGTTGTTCATTATTTAAACCCATAGCTTTGTTTTTTCTGCTTTTCCTCATCACAGTAGCTTTCTCTGGTCTGTTCCTGTTTGACTGTTACTCCATCCTGGAGGGAAACATCAGCTGTGTGGCTGCCATCAAAACCTGGAGTTTGGCCTATTTTTCAGTAACTTGTTATTGTACTGTGACTAATTGTATTTTCTCTCTTACATCCTTTTAGCTTTTGTTTATCTGCTTCAATCTCCTTGAACCTCAGTCGGCCTCGGTAGAGGGCCGCTCACAGCGAGCCTGGTTCTGCTGATAAAAGTGTTTCTCGTCTCCACTGTTAATGCATTCAAGGCTGGTGAGAGGGATCGCTGAAGAGTCAACAACAAAGTAAAGCAAAATTGTTCACCTCAAGCTCATTCAGGACGAGCATGTTTTGCAAGTCAAAGACTCCATGCAATCAGCTGGTTTGCCTTGATAGAAACTTTTAAATCATCTGTCTCTGTAAACTGTGTTAAGATGACGTGTTGTAAACTGCCGCTAAGTTAACCGTTTAAAATATGTTTTTTAATTATCACCTTTTTTGCAGGCATCCTAAGTGGAAAATAGCTGGCATTGGGAACTCTTATCTGGAGATTACTGAATTGGTTGCATAATATTCAGGGGAACCCTTAGCAAAAAGTAGTTTATTCAAGTATACTAAAAGTGCACTAATTTCATACTTAAAATCAGGCAGTACACTTAGAGTAAACTTAAAGTAATTTTAAGTAAACTTAAAAATGTCCCAATTTAGTTCGAAGAAGTATTACTTTAATAATACTTAAAGTACACTAAAAGTACATTGTTTGGTATACTTTCTAAACTTATACTTAAGTATTCTTAATAGAATTTACTTCAAGTATACTACTTTTTGCTAAGGGATGTGAAAGCATGTTCAGGCTGTTTACATCAAAGAGGCCCAGAGGTCCAACCATCCAACCAAAGAATTGTTTAAACGCGCATTATTTTTTGCCAATCTTTTACAGTGAAAGCTACTATAATTCATTAAAGTTAGAAATTTATAAGCTTGAAGTTAATGATTGCAGGCGAGTTAAATAAAACCCTAAATTCAGTGCCCTAGAAAATTAGATTACAAACCAATCAAAAAATATTTTAAGCAAAAATGATTATAAAAAAAGTATGTCCATTTCTATGCTCTTAATAGTTTGTTTTCCTTTTCTATGGATTACTGTACTGATATGATGTGCCACATATAACCTATCAAGTTCTTGCCCTAAAATAGGATAGTTGAATAGTTTTTAAGTAACAGCGCAATATAAGATATCTGCAGATGGTGTGTCAGTAAACTTATGAGCAGGGCTGATTGTTTACTGTACCTGGTTTTATTTATGAGCATCATCACACTGGAAAATATGCTTAGACTTCATCATATTCACTTCTTTTCTTTCCAAGACAAAAAGAAAAGACTCGGCGTAAAACATTTCTTTATGCACGGCCTTTGTACAATCTTTTAATACATAACATACGTACAGTATCTCTAAATCACAAAAAACATAGGATGAAAACAGAAATGCCGTTTATCTTTCATACATGGTCTGAACAATACGCATGAGCCCTCTGAAACCACTAATAAAAAAAAATTAGACAAAAACCACTCAATTCTAAAATATTTCGTAGACCGTCTTAAAAAAACCTGACAAAAAGTTCAGTTTTGACATCACCGTTCACTTTGACATCATTTCTTATGGTGGCAATAGTGTAAATCCTCAGCAGTTAGGACCCTGGTAAGCGTCTCGGGGAGAAAGTAATAAATCCTTCAAAATTAGGATGAGAAAAACTCAGTTTTCATGCAACAAGCTTTTAATGAGCCAGTCTCATCAAATACAGATAACTTCTGTCACACACAAAAAAAATCTTCTTAAAAAAAAGGGATTACACAATCTAATCAATGAACAGCTTAGGTTTTAATGTTTCTTAAAGAGGCTTAATTGGGAAAAATGTTTATTAGGACATTTTACAGTACGACCTTTAACTATTAAGAACAGCAAACAGAAGCACCAGGTTGAAACCAGGGCACAAAAATTAAATCAAATCTAGCTAAGCGAGCCTGTATTACCTGATGAATTACTGGACCAACATGTTTTAAATAAAAAACTGAAGTAAACTAGATCTAATGTAAACGGTTAAAGTAGAAGAAATTCAGCTGCAGTTCTTTGAGCAATATCTCAGGAGGCAGAGCAGGACTGGGGAGTATTTTCAATACATTCAGTATAAATAGACAACTACAGGAGGACTGATGTGTAGTTTTAAAGCTGGTTGGATATATTCTAACAAATAGTAACAAAAAAATACATTGTGATTTCTGGAAATCTTTTTTGATTATGTTTCTCACAGTGGACTTGCACCTACGATGACAGAAGTGGGAGAACTTGCAAAATAGCAGGGTGTTCAAATACCTTTTTTTCTTGCTTTAATTAAGTTTTTCAAATAACGATTCACAATGGTACCAATTTTACGGACCCTTAATAAGTAACTGGTTAGCATTTAGGCTGTGAGGTAAGCAGTCAAGCTGCAAAAAGACGTGTGGAGCAGGACCGTGGTAACTGAGCCTGTTTGCTGGTGTATCTGAGGTCATAATTCAGAGCTTACTCTTAGCGTGTCTCGGATCCGGCAGAGTTTGATTCGGCATTTTCACATCTGGGATTTCAAGCTTAATTTACATTTAGCTGCATAACGAGGTTCTGAAACTTATGTAGAGTAGTCCATTCTTTAAAAAGTATAGCTCAGATCATTTAAAGCACAGTAATGCTGGGAGGCTATCAGTAGTCAATATTTGTAGTATATCAGTTTCCCAGCACTGATGAAACAGAAGAGCTGAACAGCTAGGCGCTAGTTAAGAGGGATTTCCATTCAACCATAAGGTATCGTTTGGTAGGATCTATTCCAGGGCCTTTACACTCTGTGTATCCATAACAGACATTAAAAAATATGGAAAGAACAATTGTGTCTGGAAAACTGCTCACTTCTCATAACAAACACTAATGTTAAAAACATCTGTGCTTCATAGGTAAATCTTTACAAACAGGTAAACTTCCCACCTAGTTTATAGTTGTTTCAACATCCTTTACAATGAGAGTCAGGGTTTAAAATAACCCTCAAAAAAGGAAAAACTCTGTTTTGTTTTTCGCTGGTCATCAGCCTGAATATCTACTGATGGTAAGATATTGACTGCTCAATTCCAAGCAATAAACACCCACTTGTTAAAATCTGAGGAACCCGTTTAAATCAGGTGCTGCTTTCTCCTCTTTTCTTATAATGATGTTTGAGGAATATCCCAGTCACATGTTTCACTCACTACCAGCTAAGTGTTGCTAAGCTCTCCCATGCTTTGCCATCTGTTCTCGTCTTGTCTGGTTGTTGTGTGAAGACCATGTGAACCACATTGACATCTTTAACATGTTCCTAAAACAAAAATAAATAAAACTGTTTAAACTACCTTAAGTCTTTTCATAGTGTGGATGCGTAACAGCAGCAAAGCTGGACACGTGCATCTGGATCACAGCTGAATCCTCTCTTCACACGCTGCAAGGCTTAATGTCAATATTTTAAAGACTCAAGACTTTTATTTCATTAAATGCAAAACGAAAGATAAAACGAGGTACAGATCGTACGATGGGGTGCGTCACAATCCAAACTGAGGTTTACACAACTGCAAACACTACTGAGAGTCAAACAGGAGTTTTATGAGAGAGAGAGAGTGAGGAGCGGGAGGGCTGATGCTCTGTTAATGAGTTAAAGGGGGGCTGTGTGGACAGAATCTGTCTCCAGTTCAATCCCAGTCCAGCCTCAGGTATACTGGAACTGCTCCGAAAAAGCAGAGAACTCTGGAGTGTACTGATGATTGCCAAACTGGCGATCCCCTCCATCATAACCGTCTTCCTCAGCCGCATACTGCTCCCCTGGAGGTTCATAATGATCGTCTCCAGGTGGGTATTCATCATCCCCACGAGTGCATTGGTCATCAACCTCAGCATACTGGTTACTGCCGCCTTGTGATTCCATAGCTGAGGGTTGGTCCTCTCCAGGCTTCTGACCAGTTTTCTTCATTCTTAAACACAAAGTAAAAATGAACACAAATAAATAAATAAATGGTCGTTTGGATTATTATATCACATCAACCGCCATGTTTGTACTTACTGGGTCTTGTGTCGGGCCCCGCTGATATGAGACTGATATTGTTCGACAGAGTTGAGCACTATGTTGCAGATGGTGCACGGATAACCATTTAGCGTTGAAGCTACGTGCAGACAAGGAGGGAAGTTAGTGCTTCTAGGGGAAACCCATTTATAGTTACAGTGCTCTTTAAAAGTTTATTCTAAGTAATACAAAAACACAAAGTGCTGTCAGACGAACATGGTTCGATGAACAGATTATGAGATAGAAAGTTGGGGAAAAGATGGACAGATGGAGGAACAGATGGACGTCTACCTTTCAGACAATCGGATAAACAAACAAGGCATGGATGTAAAGAGGATATCTCTCTCACTGTTCTGCTAAAGACTGAAGCAGGAACCTTCTCTCATAGAGGCAACATAGACTTTGAAATCATTTATACCATCCATTGTGCCAATGACAAACGTGACATTTTTTATTCATTTTTAACCAAAATATTTCCTCTTTTCAACAAAAATATGCATTTCTTTCAATTAACTGCTTAATAATTGTTCCTGTCTGAGGCGCCCTTTGCTATATTGATGTTGCATATCATTTTGTTTCACATATAAGTTTTGCGTCTTCTGTATGTGTGTTTTTAGCACTACTTGACCCTGCTGTGGGGGAAAAAAGAAGCACTTTCTATCTTCAGTAGTAAAATAATTGGCTTTGTCAAACATTTACTTAAAAAAACAAAAACAAAGTATAATTAATGAATATCAGCTAATTTCAGGACATCAGTGACAGCAATTTGAAAACTATTACAGATAAATTAATATAACCATATATTTCAAGATATTAATATTTGTATCTCATTTAACAGAGGGAAGAAATTAGCACAAGTAAAAATTCCAACTCTACTTCTATTTCATGGTTTGCCTTTATCATAAATGTATGGTGTTAGTTTCCTATAATTCCTAAGAATTACGATAACAATCCATGTTTATGCTGCATCAAAGAAACACTGTTTTTAAGGAAAGCTAATGCTATTTGTTGTCACCTTTTACTACAAACACCGATCTGCAGCAAGAATAAACCTTTACTATTTTTAGTTAAAATGGTTACATAAATATGCAAATGAAGCCTGTATTATGCAGCCAGTCTGCCACTGGTGTTAATACTGTGAGGGAACACTGTAGAAAAAGCTAAAGGGTTGAATACTGATCGAGTGAATCTGTATGATCCCAATATTTAGGGTTAAGGTTGAAATAGAAAGAAGTGTGTCTATGTGTGTGATGGTAGATTATCCTTTCTTTTCTCTATGTGGTTGGTCTAAATCGCACAAAAAAAAATGCTCCAAGTAATAAAAATTGAGAGATTTTTACAGTATGCCGGGTGCCTCTAGCAATCCTAGAGTTAAGAGCTGTCACGCAAAGAAACACAGCTGTGACGTGAGTGTAGTCAAACATCCTCGAGCGGGTGCCACGAACAACTACTTCACGCATCATAATGGTCTAATGTAGAAATAGCTTTGGATCGGGATGAGGAATTTTTAATTATCCGAAGTTTTACATAAAATTTTGATCCGGAAAGTAAAAAGATTAGCCAAAAATCAACCAATCTGTGACATCCAAGTCAATACAACAAAATATGTTTGGATCACATCAAGGCAGAATCTTTTATCATCAATCCGGCTCTCACAGCATCAGTTGGATTCAATATACCAAAGTTGCAATGGCTTATTTTCTCTGTTGTTTAGTTTTAATAGAGTGCCAATAAAGTTGATTCAAAGCATTGTTTATTTTTCTATGGAATATATTTTATTTCATAAAACAACGAACCCTAGCTAGTTGCATAGTTTAGCATAGCCGCAGCTCCTGACGGATTTCACTATCATTATAGTCCGGGCTCCAGAATAAGAACAGAGATGGATAACAGTCAGTTACTGCAGGCAGAGACCCAAAGCTCGAACCTTACTGACCCGGAGCCATGAGCCAAACCAGGTAAAAATCACATCCAAAGGGCAATGTTTCCCACCTGGACAGCAGAAAGGATCCAGCGCTTGGACCGCTCGCTGATTAACCAGTGACCGCCTTCTCTTTCCAGACACAGCAGCGCAACAAAGCCTGCTATCCAGAACCGCCAGCACCGCACACAGGACTGCAACACTGACTGCCAGCCTTCACACCCGGCTGCAGCAGCACGCTGCCAACCGAACCCAACCCAGTAACCACAGAACCAACCCGAATCCTGCGATCCCCTCTTCAAAAAAAAGGACTGGTTTAAACTAAGGCTGGGACATTAACGCGTTAATTTCGATTAATTAATCATACAAATATTAACGCGTTAAAAAAATTAACGCATTTTAATCGTACACCAAAGTCTCCTGGAAGTCGTTTGGGATTTCACCCAAGTAATTATTTCACCTGTGGGGGCAGCATTAGAACTATGGCCAGAATACCGTCGGACAGAAACTGAAGAAGAAGAACAGAGAAGAAAGTTGCTTTTAACTAGAAGGAGAGACAACCATGGAAGAATTAGACGAAGCAGATGAAAACATTTTAGTTGGTCCTTTGCAGGGGAAATTTTGTTTTAAAATACAGGAGGGAAGAGTCGATAAGAGCGCGGTCATATGTAAATTATGCAACAAGGAATTCGCCCATCACCGCAGCGTATCAAGCCTCAAATATCACCTGAAGCAAAGCATGTAGCAGCTAGCTTGGCAGATACTAGCGTGGAAGCTAGCCCGACTGGGAGGAAGAAGAAACAACCCACACTACACCAGCTGACTGGCTTCAAGGGCAGGGTAAGCAAGACCAAGGCCGAGAAAATGACCAACGCGCTGGCTTACTGGGCGGCTCTCGACTGCAGACCCATTGCTGTGGTAGAAGATAAGGGGCTGTCTCAGCGTGAGGATGCCCTAAATCACAGATTT
Organism: Cyprinodon tularosa; assembly: GCF_016077235.1. Classification (NCBI taxonomy): domain Eukaryota; kingdom Metazoa; phylum Chordata; class Actinopteri; order Cyprinodontiformes; family Cyprinodontidae; genus Cyprinodon; species Cyprinodon tularosa. The sequence goes on along the minus strand of NW_024038987.1, from coordinate 613,257 downwards.
CTACAAGTGGCTACAGCACTCGACCCTCGCTTTAAGGTGTGTAATGGTCTTCTTTATTTTTCTCTTTTATTGCTTATGACTCTTTTATTTCCTCGGCCCCCTCCCCTCCCCTCTCTTATGGAATAACAACATCAACATGACTTGTATAGCACATTATCATACATAATTGTCATTCAGTGTGCTAAAGAGTAAAAAAAAAATGAAAACAGAAAAAAATAATTCATGTTGTTTTATGGATTGAAGATAATTAACCAACTATTACCAAAGGCAGATGAGAATAATGCTATTTTTAATTTCTTTTTAAAACAAGATGCTGTTGGAGCAGTTCTAATATGGACAGTTTAGACTTGACCATAGGCACAACCAGTAGAGGAGATTCTGGATGATGGAAACCATGTATACTAATGAATTTCATCCAGCTTGTACTCTGTAAATCTCTGATTAATGTGACCACAAACCTGATTCTGATTCTTATTCTGATCTTAAGGACCTAAAGTGTCTACCAAGAGGAGAGCGAGGAGAGGTGTGGACCAGCATTGAGGCACTGGTGCAACAACAACCAGGCAGAGCCACACCGGAACGCACAGAGGAGCCAGCAAGGAAGAGGAGCCTCCTGCTGTATAATTCCGACTCTGAATCAGAGGATGAAGATGGGCCCAAAGGAGCCTTGGCCCGCTACAAGGCAGAGCCTACCATCAGTGAGAGACTGCCCACTGCAGTGGTGGTCCACTCATGAGAGAGCCCATCCACAGCTCTCTGTCCTGGCCCGCAAGTATCTAGGCAGCCCTGCCACTTCGGTACCCTGCGAAAGATTATTCTCCCTGGCAGGTAACATAGTTCAAAAGAAGAGGGCAGCCCTGAGCTCTGAAAATGTGAACAGGCTAGTATGTCTCAGCAACTGGCTGAAAGAGAGGAAGTAATCAGTTAATGTGTATCCTGAGGCCAGTTGGCCAGTTGTGTTTCAAATGGGAAAAATTGGAGGTCATTCACTGTCACTTTATGTTGAACTGAACTATCTGAATGGCCAATGTTATAAAGAGTTGGACTGAATTTCATTTAATTTCTGACTTATTTTTTGTAAACAGTTGAACTGTTGATAAATCCACGAATTGTGTTAAAGCCTCAGAGGCTTTTTGTTCTGAATGTACTTGAGTATTGCATTTTTGCGTTTAAAAAGCAGTATTAAGCTCTACCTATACCTATAGAGCTACCTGAATTTCTGAGTTTAGCGTTCCTAAATATGTTGAACTTTAAAATTTGCACTGGCCTGTTGATATTTCTTTAAAAAAAATAAACAATATTTTGTCTATTAAGCTTATGTGTTGTCATTCAAAATCCATGTGGAAAAAGTTACTTCCTGCAGTTTCCAAGTATGCGATTAAAATGCGATTAATTCGATTAATTAATTTCACAGCCATGCGATTAATCGCGATTAAAAAATTTAATCGCGTCCCACCCCTAAACTAAAGCATAGACAACGTTCTGAAAGATATAGAACTTCCACCATCTCTGCATAAGATCAGACAATATTTAGAAGCAGTGATTAAACCAGCGAGCGTTAATAAAACCACTAAAGCTGATTGCTTCATATTTGTCCTCGTTAAAGGATAAAAACTCAATCACAAAGGTGAATAAATATTGACTCGCTATGTAAAATGACTTCTTCCTGATACAGCGCCTCAGTTGGTCACGTGACCGAATGAGGATTTTAGCAACATCTGCTATCTTTGTGAATTATTTTATGCTATAAACAACAAAATGCTGCAAATTTTTTTACTTGTGATGTATTCAATTTTGTACACGCAATAAGTATGTGCTTTTCTATTTTTACTTTAAACTTGGATCCTAGTTCTGACCTGGTGCAGTGGAGGGTCCGTATGTCTCTATCAGCTTTAGCCTGGTCATGTGTTTTTTATGCTTCTTGCCCGCGTAGTGCTGCTGGGCCATGAGCGGGTTGTTGAAGGAGGCCTTGCAGGTGGAGCAGAAGCGATCTGGGTTGTTGATGTCAGATTCAGGGACAGCAGCTGAATTGTCAGCGGGTTTCTCTGCCGGCTGTCCTGTCTGAGAGGCGTCTGAAAAAATTGCAATATGGCGAGAAAGAGGAGGATATTTATAAAGCGGGAAAATAAAACATTTAGCAAACAGGGAACACAAAAAAGGGAAAGGCTTTAAATGATAAAAAAATAAAGAATAAACCTGGAGTCTGTGATTCAACGGCTTTCATTTTCAGCCTCTTCGCATGAAATTTGCCCTGATAATGTGACTCGGCCATAACAGGAGAGGTGAAGGTCATGTTACACAGGTGACACGCCTTCGTCCTGTCTGTGTCTCCGTTGTTACAATCCTGCAGACAAAGACACACAACAAGCACAGTGATTATTTATTTAACAGGTTCTTTAAAAGATGAACAAACCAAACAGACAGAATGAGGATACAGACGTTCACTTTACATCAACGGGAGAAAAGTTCAGTCGTCTGCAGGTGGATTTACAATCCATTAAAGAAACTGCATTTCTTCCTAACTCTTAGAAAAGGTTAAATAATAATAATAATAATTTTGGGATCATTAGGTCGGGCTGAAAAATAAAAACCATTAACTGGTCCCAGCAAGGAATAGTTTCAAATGACTTAACATCCCAGATGTAGTTCTAGGTCATCCAAGTTTTGTTCATTTTAATTGGGGCTTCACAATAACACATATATCGGTGGACCCACTTTTTAAACTAAACAGCACTGTTACAATGCAATAAATTTCAGCTATTATATTAAAAGTGTCACCCATCTAGTTCTGTTTTGGACCAAGTTGCTGCAGTAGACACAAACCCAACAGAACCTACAGTAGCTGGATTTATCTCAGCTGATTTAATCATCATTATATCGCAACTGCAGCATCACCTTAAAGCAGTATTTTGCGCCAGTGTTCCCCTGTTTTGCATTTTTATTAAAACTTACAGTAATACTTGCACCTTTAACTGTTTACGGTTTTACTGTTCACTGTGCAATTTCAGATTGCTTTTCATAATTGTGTCCAGTTTGTGTTTATCTCTTAATAAACAGGTAAGTTTGTTGTTACCAAGCATGGTGTTTTATTCAATCTCACCTAATTTAGCTGGCTAGATGTTATCAAGAGTACTAAAACCCTTTTCAACATGAGTCTTACAACTAAGGCTAAATACTTTAACTTAAACTTAAATACATGCTCGGATAGGCTGGTATCGGCCAGTATCGGTATCGGATCGGAAGTCCAAAAACAATATCGGTATCGGATTGGAAGTGCAAAAACCTGGATCGGGACATCTCTAGTGTGTGGCTCATGATTGATGGAGAAACAGAGGAGAGCCGCTATGCTCCCACTGCAGAAAGGGGCTACAGTGTTTTAGAGGAGGGAGGGGCTGGCTCGCTCACTACTCGCTGAAGATGCTAAACTAAGAGCTATCGGTGCACGTGTTGCCACCAAAGACTCCAACAAGATACAAATGGTCACTAGATTTTGTCGCTATTCGTTATTTGAAAGGAAAAAAAGCCTGAAAAGTCGCTAAATAAAGCGACAAAGTTGCCGAGTTGGAAGCATTTTGCTCACCTTCCCCAGGAAGCTGATGGCAGTCTTGCGCAGGGTTCTAGTTTTCACAGCACTTCTGTAATGTTTATGTGCTAATGAGGAGGTCAATGTGTTTCAAGACACCATTTCTGCTGCCGTTACACTCATTAAATAGATGCAGGCATATTTCAATTGTAGTTCTAAAGGTTTTAACATAACCTGCCTCTGTGAGCTGATTGAAGTCAGAATGGTGCCCCATTCACGTTTTCACAGCACTTCTCTCATGTTTATGTGCATATAAGGAGGTAAATATGTGCACATTATTGTGCCGCATTAGATGTCGCTGCCAGCAATCGGAAAAAGCTAAACTGACGTCTCAACACCAGTTCCTTAAGTATTTTCAGATATTTCTAGCCTTATGTTTTAATAAAATATGAACTGATATATTATTTAAATCAAGCCTGACCTATTTGGGAGCAAAATGCGAATTAAAGAGGTGAAATCTATACTATCTATATTTTCCCCCTAATCGCACCAATTTATTTTTAGGAGCAAATGCAAGTAAAATGCTCACACTGTACAGCCCTGGCTACAAAGAATCCAAAATGGGTTTAAACTAAATGAGCCACCTGAGCACAGATCTACAGGGACAGCTGACTCCTCGCTTTGCTCCATATCATGCCTGTGTCATTTCTGAGAGTCCTTTATTACACATGATTGAAGTTATTGACTCACATTGTTAGACGTTTTGGGCTTCTTGACAGCATTGCCGTTCTCATTATCAAGGGACAGGAAACGGCGCACTTTGTTGGCATGTTTCTTGCTCTGAAAGCACAAAAAAGGAGAAACATTCCAGACCATTAAAATAACAATTCTTTGCATGATTCTTTTTCTCCCAAACTTAAGGGAGAAATACAAATACAATAATTATATTTAGATACAAGTTCTATGATCAAAGCAATATCTAGGTGAGGTTTTTCCTGCATTAAAAATAAGTGAGAATGGTTTTATTTAAGAGACATAAATGTGATGAATACAGTCACACGTTTACAGCATGTTCAAATGTACATTGGCTCCCCTGATGCTCGAACAGCACCAGGGATTTTGGTGCACTAACCTGATAATGAGTCAACTTCTGAGACTGAGAAATCAGGACAGCGTTGCAGACTTTGCACTGCGAGTCAGAAAATAGGTCACTTCGATCCTGGATCATTTTATCTACTGCAGGGAGGAGAAAAAGAAACAGATTTTAGAATGAGAAAATTAAATATTACAATACATCACATTTACAATACATTTTTAAAATACCGGATAGTTAGCGATTGTTCTAATTCATGCTTTCCTCTCTTCATGAAGCACACAGGAAAGCTCATATGTATCATTTTGCTAAGGTGACCAGCTTTATAGTTTTGAAAATATGACAAACATATCTGCTTCTGATGATGATGAAGGTCAACAAATTCAGCAAAGCCTGATTTAAGGTTCCTCTGTGAGCTCTCACGATTTTATACCACTGATTTACGTTGGTGTCTCATTCTAAGGTTTTATCAAACAAAAAACAACAGGTGATGTAGCTAAAACCTGGTCTGTTTCAAGATGCTTTACAACAGATAAGATGGAAGTTATTTAATTTCCCTTTGGGATTAATAATCTATTTTTAAATTGAATTTATAGAGCAATCCCTTTTTTTAACCCGTTATCTGGTAGGCTAGAGACCTAATGATGAACCATCCAGGGGCATCTTTAATCACTGCATTCAGTGTGGATATAAGGGAACAATTCAAATCTATTAACAAATTAGTTGACAATTATTAAAATAATCGGATAATCAGCCCTAGGGCAGTTGTATTCCATTTATAAATGTTTTGTTTGGACTAGTTGACTCATTGATAATAATGTTAAAAAAAAAACTTGATCACATAACTAAGGTTTTCCTGTTGCTGATGGATATTTATTTACATCAAAAACCACATTTTACTAGTGATAGTTCTCTGAAAAATCATTTGTCAGAGTGGATACAATAGTATCCATTTATCTTACATTATAAAGTGTTGTATGGTCAAACATATGAAAAAAAGAAACATTAACAATATAAATGCGACTGTTCTCCTAGATTTAAAAAGAAATGGGGATTACAATGTAAAATAAACTTATGTATGACAGTTTTCTGTAAATGTATGTGTAACTAATTCGTTTTTTGTTTTTTTTTAGAAGCAAATGAAAATAAAACAGGAAAAAGAGCAACACAAAGGTAACAGATGAGGTTTGAAAAAAGCCAGAGGGAGAATAAACTCAAACCAGTTTTTATATACCTGCACAAAAAACCATAGATGTAAAAGGCAAATTAAAACTAGTAACATTAAAACTAACAGCAATTTGATTAGCTTTCCAAGATATTTTATAGTTTTTTAAAAACTAGAATTTTTTTTTTTTTTTTAATCAGAATTAGACAATCAAATATATTCATAAATATATGTACTGTAGGCGGAATATATGTGTTTTGCAAAGCTATCAGAATTAAGTTTCCAATGGTCAAAATATAAATGCTTTACATTAAAAACAAACAAATTTGCTGGATAAATGGGCCATTTCAAATAAACTATCTGTTATTCAGTATAACCATTGGAATTGGAAGCTACTCATCTGATATAGTTTGCTCAGCATTGCATGTTAAATCGTTTAAATTAAACAATTTTATTATTGTTTAGAACGATCCTATTGATTTGAGATTCTTAACCACTGAAATGATATTCATTTTCCACCCTAAATCAGTTTGATATGTTTTGCATCTTTACAAGCTGGTTTGAAGATGTTGCTATCATAATTTTCAATCATTAATATAAGTTTTTGCAATGTATATTAAAATTTGAAGTGTGCATTTGCACATCAATATGAGAAGGGTGAAAACTTGATTCAAGTTAAATTTAGAAAGCGCATAACGGCAGGATTAGCTGGGATGCGCTCCATCGCGGTGTCTGTCTAGTGGGTGGCATTTTCACCGTTACGTCCTGACAAACTGCGTAAAATGACCAACCTTCTACTAACAAACAAGTTATTTAATGGAACTCGACACGTGACCGTTGCCTGTATCCATCATCATTCATTTATTTTCACGGAAAGGTCCGAACTAACAACGGATGCAGACCTGCTCTGGTCGACCTTGGAGCAGAAACGTTAGCGCTACTTAGCTTAGCATGCGTTAGCGGAGCGAGGTTAGCATTAGCTTCGTGGAAGCCGCCGATTAAAAACACCAACGTCTTTCAATCTCTACGACGTGTGAAGCGGCCGCTAAATACACTGGAGCGGTTATCCTCCATCAGACGTATGCAACGAAAGGATGCAGATGTCATACCCTCCGCCGGTCCTGAAGGTAAGATAGGAAAACTGTTGGTCTGCATTTCCTTCGCCATGTTTTTTCCACACACAGCATCACCGTTCAACTGCGCATGCGCACATGGATACACTGAAGGCATTGAGAAAAAAACTGTATTAAAGGGCATAGTATTAGTTTGCTTTAAGATTGCATCATGCTAGTGTGAAAAAATGCATTATTTCAGCATTATATCAGGATTTTATTAGTAAATACTAGTGTTATTGTTTTCCAGATTTGCCTGTTTTTATGCCAAAAGATGCCATTTTTCCCCTTTTCTTATAATATTCCTTTTCAACTTGCATTTTTTCCACATTACATACATAAATTGACTGTATGTTGTGTAGCATCTTATCACCAAAGAAAATTCCAAATTATTTGTTGCCAGCAAAGCTTTTTCTGATTCTAGATTCAAAAGCTGCAGAGGGCGCCGTCCGCCTTGAAATGGTGCGGATCCTCGTCCCAGTAATTTCTAAATTAGCCACTAGATGGACACAAATCATTCAGTGTCTACGGCTAAGGAAAGTCAACTTTATTGATACATATCAGGCTTGTTCAGAACGCCCTAACCACAAGACTACCACTCTCCCTTATAGGCCACCACACTCCACCCTCCACTATGTGCATTCACAACTGGAATATGAGTGCAAATGTAAGTCCACCTGTGAATGGCTCAAAAAATTAAACCCTTAAATGTGATGGAATTAAAACAGTTTGATGAAGATTAACCAAACTTCCTACACAGTAATAAGATAGAAGAATAGATTAAGAAAACAAAAACCTTTATTGTCCATCATTGGGGGAATTCAAGTATATCAGCAGAATATGCTAAAGACACCTGAAAGCATGCAACTGTACAGCGGGGTAATAAGAAATATGTGAATGAGAGACAGGAAAGTAAAGGAAAACTTACGATAAAAGAAACTAAAACTGTACAATTATGAAACATTGCATTAGCAGATTAAGGAAATGTGCAATTAAATAGGTGTTTTCATCTTTTTTTTCCCCCCAGTATTTAATTGTCATTACACTGTCACAATACAGAGCCAACCGTTATGAGCATAAAAAGACACTCCCCCTGTCACTGGTCTTCACTACTTTTTTGCTTATAAATGGTACAAGTGCAGGACTTTGCAGCCTTGTTTTTTCTTACTGCAGCCTTACCTTGCCTTTTGGCCGAGTTTATATCTTATCACCTTATGCTCTGTGTCGCCCCAGTCTCGCTGGCCATGCTAGATTTTATACTGTATGGCAGACCCTTCATTTTTGATTGATCTCTCAGTTTATCAATTCTGTTAAGTACATTTTTTTCTGAAGTCATTAATATCCATGTAAACTGTGGCAAAAGAAGAGATGGGGTGCTCAGGGATGTATTTGTTCATCATACAGGCTGTCTGTGCTTTGTGGGATGGATGAAATCATCCCTGGGTAGCTTAGCTTTCTGGATGTTGTCGAGCGGTTGTGGCTGACATATCACTTCAACATCACACGGAGATCAAGGAAAGTGCCCCTGGACTGGCACACTGGGGTGGTGGCTCCCCTGCAAAAGAAGGGGGACCAGAGGATGTGTTCCAGGTATGGTCATGAAATCTGGATTATGACCAAGAGACGAGATCCCAGATACAAGTGGTTGAAAACAGCCTTCTCTTCCAGTTCTGGATGAAGCCAAAGACGATGAGTTCATCACCAAGACATCAAGTGTCACTAAATAGTGACATCATCTGATACTGTCTGCAACTGTTGGGGACATTGAGTCTGAATTTTAAATCTGAAACCACAGGCTGATAAGACAATAATGTCTTTTTCATTAGTACCAACTTAGAACAATTCACTATGGCTTGATTTACCTTTTTTTTTTTTTTTTTTTATATATAACATTTCCATTAGTAAGATTACTGATTTTAGAGGCCGCTCCCCTGGGGTTTAAACCCTTCTGTGTCAAACGTCAGAGGACTGTTGGTCACCAATTGGTTAGACGGAGACATCTCTATTCACAGCTTATTTGATATAAGATCTACAGCAATGAAATCATTTTATGCTGGGCCTATTGTGTGCATAAGCACCTTTAAAGGAACTACCAACCTATAATTATGTAGCATTAGCTTACCTTTACATGAGTTACTGCATTGTTTCTTTCCCTCCTGCACATACCCAGATTACCTCTTCTAGCTGTCCACAGCCTTCTTGGTACTCCTCTATTACTCCAAGTTAGACTACAGCCATAAATGTAGCAGGCTGTTGTAGCGTATCTTAAATCTATACACATCGGACTGCAGAGCCACCTTGCTATTTAAGACCATGCCCCCATTAAGATACTACTTCAATGAAATGGAAAATGAATGATCCTATTTGAACTGACCCGACCTGAACAGTTAAGTTACCAATGGAAAATTCCTGTCACCTCAATGTATTGCATGTGCGGGTGGATTACGGTGACCAGACGTCCCTGATTTCTGGGGATGGTCCCCATTTTGGAACACCTGTCCCCCAGCTAAACCTGTCCCCGGAAATGTCCCCGATTTTAACCCTTTAATGAATGAGGGGGGAAATATTGATGTAGACTGTTTTTATGTGTGAGCATGTTGCTCGCAGAAACAGCTGTTAGCTGGCTGGTTGGCTGGTTAACGTTTAGAATAGGAACAGAGTGCACCACACTAAAACAGAGGAGAAAAGTGAGTGTGTTAACCGGTTCATTGGATTTGAATTGGGCACCAACCAGACATGATAAATGTTGGTTGGTGCCCATTTTAAAAAGAAAAAGGGCTTAGATATGTTTTGTTTTACTAAAGATGAGGACCAGAAATGAAATATAAACCAAGTTAATCAACAAGAAGTAAGACAGACCATTGGGTGCAGCTGGTATGAGTAAATTTGTTTTTTTTAATATGAAAATTCCTTGTAAGGAGCTAATCTAGTTCGGTGGTTCTTCAGGGATCAACAAGAGTTCAACTAAAGATGTTTTTAGAACTGATCAGTTACCTTTAGTTTATATCTTTAGATAGTAAGAGTATAAGTAGAGTTATAAGTTGCTTGGCTGTTCTGTGGTTGTGATTTATGAGGATAGACTTCCAGGCTTAGGTCTACTTTTCTACCACTCTGTTTGGATGAAAGTTCCTCATTATAAAAGATAAGAGTCAATAAAAAGAAAACTTGACACACGATCTGCATGATCTGAGAACGATGAAGGAAGAGATAATCACCTGTTTAATTTTCATTTATTAGATGTTTTTACTTGTAGCTCCAAATATTGTGATGATTAGCCTTTTCACTATTTAACCAGATGACATAACAACAATAATCACCATCATCATAATAATATACTATGTGTGATGAGATTAAATGTGTTGGGAAGGGATTTTGATTGTATTATGTCCCTGTTTTCGATTAGTGTTCAATTCATAGAATAGGAGAGGATTAGAAAACTGATAAAAAGAAAATTGAATGAAAGCTGAGGAAAATAAAACATGGAAAGAACAGTTGAAGAGAAGGAAAAAAAATCTGCTTAGAATAGTTAAACAGAGAGCAGGTAGAAGTCAGCTCGAAAGAAAAGAAGAGGGAGAGGGAAGAAGACTAGGCACTAATAAACACTATCAATTGATTTATTTTATAATTGTATTAATCTTAGGAAATAGGAGAGGCACATCTGGATTTTACACTTGATTTTTGTCGTTTAAATATTAATACATTTGTAAAAATGAATGAAAGCATTACTGTCCCTGTTTCGTATTTTAATTTTGATCATATGTATTTCTTTTTATCTACTAGTTGGAAATGTCCCCAGATTAGATTGCAGAAATCTGGTCACCTTAGGAGCAGTGCTTTCTGAGTGCTTATACCTCAGTCGGCTTTGTATTTCCGTGCACAGATGTTTCTTTTTATAACTCTTTCCTCACCAAATGATTACCAGAACTTGGCTAAACTTTGAATTAAAGTAGAGTCTGGTCAGTTGCAATGTGTGGCAGCAGCAACATACTTAATTTTACCCATACGTTTTCAGCTAGACTGGCGAGAGCACTTACAAAGTTAGCCTCGCCATCTTTCTGGAACACAACAGCCACATCCCATCCTAATATTAAAAAAATGAAATAATTCAGACATGTTCGCTTCATAAGCTTTCTAAATGATGACTAGTTATTGAAATCCTAGAATTGTTTACTTTAATTATTATTTAACCAGGTAAAATCCTGTCAGGATAAAGAAAACCCTTGTTGTGTTATGAACGCTGCCATTGCACAGAAAAACTAAGTGAATTTATATTGATGAGAAATTCTCTGTGACTTTTGGATTGTTTTTTATCAAGGTAGAAAAGAAAGAATCAGAGCGATGAGCATTAGTAGATATTACAGGAGCGCCTGCTGTCAGGGATCTGCTGGACAGTAGAGGTAAGAAGTCAGAACCAGAACCTGTACATGTTCAGAGCACAGCACACACTTTTTGTCGTTCAGATCTGCATCACTAAACACATATCTCAGTGGGATCTTTCATAGCCCCAGATTAAGATAAACCAGGAAAAAAATAGAATTTAAACAACTAATGACAAACTTGTGTTATACTGACATTGCGTTCATTTAAAAAAAATCTCTTAAAAAGTTACGTTTAACAACAATTCATTACTTTTTGGTATAAGCAATCAACAGTAACTGTAACTAGTAACTCTTTTTACTAGTAACTTGCATGGTAATGTAATATCCGGATGAAGCAACAATGAAAATTAAAAAAAAATTATGCAGCTGCTGAATTGTGCTTTGCAGCATCCGCTGCAGGTTCTGCAGCAGCTTCTTCCCTGCTACCATCAGACTGGACTCTGCATCACACTTGCAACATTATTTTGCACTACCAATGTGGCTGAAACTTTTATAATCCATTTAAATAGAACACAACTCAATGTTCTACTACATTTTACACTGTATTTATTTTGCACTGCCCTGAACCTTTCCATATCAATGCCTTTTGCACCATGACTGGTTTTTCCTTTTCTCCTACACTGTTTACATTCTTGACCACTGTTGCACTTTACAAATGGTAATGTTTATATGACTGTTGTAAGTTGCATACATCAAAATTTCTTTTTGTATACACTCTGTGTATACAAAATTACAACGTAGTTCGTCTAAGACAGTACAGCCCATAATATACAAAGCAAAACGTCCGCTCTAAGATGATGTTTTAAAGCTGGCGCAAAGATGCAGTCTGACGTTTTTGTATTAAAGGAACATCAAAGCAGTTACAGAATTATAATTAAGGTTAATGCCTAACAGCTGTAAATCCAGATCCTAATGGCATTTTTTTCTTTTAAAAGTAAAAAAAAAACTGACTTAGATTGCTCCTTATTATTTTATGTCACACTGTTATGCTTTTACATGTCTTACATCACAAAAATGTATTGGATACTTGTGCTTGCAATGTAAAGTCTGAAGAACAAGCAGCTAATTATGATTAATTGTTTTATTTTTTTATTGTTTTATTTTTTTTAACAACACTGGTATCAAATTAAAACAATGCTTTATTTTTTTCAATAGCTATAAAAAAGTTAAGCCCTGTAGATTTTTAATTAGTTCAATAAAACATTTTTGCATTTAGGTTTTAAAAAAAAAAGAAGAAAGAGAAAACACAACAACCATACATGGATAAGTTTGATATACATTTAAGCACACATAAATGATTAGAATTTAAGCAGGACTCATTCAAAATATTGACCATTAATTCAGTTTTGCGATACTGCAGTTGTTTATTTTATTCAACTGAATTTGGAAACTGCATGTATTTCTTTCCCTGAGGTAACACCAGGAGGGCCTCTCCATTTTTTGTCTCGTCTGTCAGCAGCTCCAGAACGGCTTCGGCTACCTCAGACACGCTGACACAGAAATGACAAGATTATCCGTGAATTTTTATGCACATGCAGACAAACGTAAACAATACTTCTAACAAGATGCAAATGAAAAACATTTAAAAAGCCTGAACTTACGTCAAAGTCCCCATCATTTCGACTAACTTTTGTGTGGCGCCAGCCAAGTTGGAGAATTGTCCCAACCTTACTGGGATGTTTGTCATTAGATCTGTTTCCACAAACCCAGGGCAAATGGCATTAAACCGGATACCGTATCCTGCAGTATCAGAGGCTGCCTGAAAATCCAACACACACTGTTTAGCTTCCAGATATAAAGTTCACTTCTAACTTTTAAAAACAATTTTTAACAAGATTTATTTTTAAAATAGCAATGTTTTTCCCTATTTATATGAAATGGTAGGATTGGTAAGGTAATAGTCAAGCTTGCTGTGCACAAAGATTCTCCTAAAACAATTTTTTCGGTAAATTGTTTTAAACAATTAGATAAAAATCTTCCTTACT